>NW_015505546.1:582897-686957 GCF_001515645.1 Sinocyclocheilus grahami
CTCCAAGTTAGTCCAGTGGTGTCTGGGAGGTCCACGGGGCGATGGTAGTTGGCCCCGAGCCCGAACAGCTGATTGAGGACGGTGTCCCCTTACGCCGTCACCTCAGCGAGCTTGCAGAACTCCCTGGCGTACTCATAGAAGGGGAGATCGATGTGAGCTAGGGCGGCGACGTGAACGGCAATTTCCATCGCTGCGGGGGGGACCAGGAAACAAAAACTTTCAAAAACACGGAAATAAAACATGGGGAAAGGATGCCGCTTACTGTTTGGTCTGGTATTCTGTCACGGGTGCACTGCTGAGTGGACTGAGGAGCAAGGAACGGAGAGAGATGAGAAGTACATCAATCCAAAGACGGAAATAAAACATGGGGAAAGGATGCCGCTTACTGTTTGGTCTGGTATTCTGTCACGGGTGCACTGCTGAGCGGACTGAGGAGCAAGGAACGGAGAGAGACGAGGAGTACATCAATCCAACTGGGTTTAATTCACACAAAGAAACATGGAACACTCATGCTATACATGACGACATGAACAATACCGGACGCTGGAGCACACACAGGGAACACTATTTACAAAAACAGGAGGAGGGGATGACGAGACACACCTGGGAGCAATGAAACATCAAGGGAAAAACCTAGGACAAACGAACTCAATTAATCAGGACAGGAACAGGAAACTAACCAAATAAGCGCATAGGAAGGCACATGGGGAGCAAGACACACACAAAACATGGAACAGAGTCTGATAGTTACCGATTCCAAATTACATGACAAAAATTGATCATGTATTATAAAGTAATATAATCACTTTTAGATTACTTTTGACCTATCTCGTTTTTCACATTTATTTAAATAGGATAATCTTGTACCATATTGATATAAAAATACAAAGAGAAAGAAAATATATTCCATTTGCTGTTATTAACATCATGAAGTGTATTCAACATTATGTCAAGGGTTCTCAAACTGGGTTTGTGAAGGAACTGCAGGGGGTTTAGGAGTTTACTGAAAAGCTAATAATTAATTCAATCATAATTTTAAAATAAAACCAATTTAAAACTAATCAAAATAAAAGACTGAAAAAATGAAATATTTTATTTGTATACCTGCATGTCATGTGACCATAACCAATGTCAGAGAACCGTGAACATGCACACTGTAAAAAATGACCGTGAATTTAATGGTAAAAGACTGTAAAAACCTGTTAAATAGTTAACGGTAAGTTCCCCTACTATATACGGTGAAAAACTGTATTGGACATTACATGTAATTTTGCGGTAGTATACCGTTTTTGGAAGTGAAAAAAGAACGTATAATTTACAGTAAATAACCCTAAATTGACATTCCCAGCATTCCCTGCATTACATTTCAAATTTGATGTTTGTTTTTTTGTTGAAGTAACTAACTAAGTAACTAACTATCTTCTTAGTTTTTTTATCTTATCAATTTTGTACATTAGGGTTTTATGTTACACATAATGTTGTGAAATTAATATTTATTGCATTATTTCAGTTTCATATGTGTTACCATGATGGTGTTTAGTGTTTGTGTGAATGACCCTGTGTACTTTCTATATATGTTAATATTTAAAAGCTGCTTGTGATGGGCTCTGGTTCGTCGTGTGACTCTCAGTGTATTATCAGAAAGTGCAAAGGTACAAAACAGATTTCAGTACTTCAATAGGTTCTCAAACCTCTCCATGAAGTACCCCCAGCCCTGCACATTTTGTATGTCTCCCTCATCTATCACATAAGGAGACATACAAAATGTGCAGTGCTGGGGGTACTTCATGGAGAGGTTTAAGAACCACTGGGTTAGAATATTAACATTATATCAGTTAATGAAATTACATTATTTAACTGTAAATTTAAGTTAAAAGCGTAAAAGCTACAATGTTGCTGCCATATTTTTTATGGTAAAATTCTGGCAACCACAGCTACCATTTTTTTACCGTAGAATTTTGTGGAATTTTTTTTTACAGCGCAAATGTGACACTGACGACTATTTTTATTTCGATTAATCTATCGATTAATCGATTAATCTAAACGATTTATATAATTTATAAATGATTTACTTTACAAATCTGATGAAATGGCGCACGTTGCGTTCCCAGATGAACGTTATAATAAACCCAAACTCACAACAACATGCAGAGATGGAGTTTGAGATGCTCCACACATGTAAATAACAGTACTGTGAACGGAGCCGCTGTGTGACGCATGTAAATAATTAAAGCGCATATACTGTATTAGAACGGCATTGCATATAATTATTTAATTAAATCGTAGCATTTGTGAATTCACAATTATGCTTAATTATGATTTTTAAATGGGTTTAATATATCATGCAGCCTTGGGAAACAGACTAATAATGTGTTTTATGGATTCTCGTCCGTGAAATGCGCCACTTCTGGTGTTTTGCCTGTTAGTCGACGCGATCAAAAAGTCGAGGATTTAAAAAAATCGAATAGTCTAATAAAATCGACGAATCGCGACAGGCCTAAATGTGACACTTCATTATTAAAATATTTATTTTAAAATCTCAGGGGTATTTAAAATAGAAAAAGATATTAGATGAAATAGGATCAGATGACAAAAAAAGTTGCTGAATTTGTGCATTTTAATGTGCTTGAAAGACAAATGCCTTCCAAAGTAATACATGGTAAAATAACCGACTGAGTGATAATTCAAATAAAAATGATTGTGTTTATCAGTAGTTGATGCAATGTTGAAACATGTCTTAAACTTGAAATGCTTTTTGTAAATCCAGTGGTCAAATACAGTGTAGCCACCTAACTAATGACTGATCTCTGTGTGAATGTCCAAAAAACTGAAGACTTTCTGAGTGTATAAGCGATAGGCTATTTTAGAAAGGACATTTTAAAAGATGAAAAAGAGGATTAGGGAGAATCAATAAATTATGAATAAATTGCTATTGTGTAAATAACATGTAATCATGTAATCCATAAAAAAGTATTTGTAGTCTGATTAGGAGTATTTTAAAATATAATATAATATAATTACAAGTACTTAATTTTTGCGATTGTGTTTATCAGTAGTTGATGCAATGTTGAAACATGTCTTAAACTTGAAATGCTTTTTGTAAATCCAGTGGTCAAATACAGTGTAGCCACCTGACTAATGACTGATCTCTGTGTGAATGTCCAAAAAACTGAAGACTTTCTGAGTGTATAAGCGATAGGCTATTTTAGAAAGGACATTTTAAAAGATGAAAAAGAGGATTAGGGAGAATCAATAAATTATGAATAAATTGCTATTGTGTAAATAACATGTAATCATGTAATCCATAAAAAAGTATTTGTAGTCTGATTAGGAGTATTTTAAAATATAATATAATATAATTACAAGTACTTAATTTTTGCAATCTGATTACGCATCCAGATTACATGTAAGAAGTTACTATCCAACTCTGAATGCAAATATATTGTATATAATCCAATGATCGCAAATGACATGCCCACAAACCTGCTGAACTAAAAGTATTTTAAACGATCGAAAATGTGCATCATCCATTGGCAGGGCTGTCAGTAGATTTTGGCAAAAGACAAAAAGTAAAATTACTTCTGTAGGTTTCCAAACACCTGCTGTATGTTATGTTACAATGGAGCAAAGCCTGTTTCCCAAACCAGGACATATATTGCTTATTATAGGACATATAGTGCATCATTACCGGAGCCATCGGGCACAAAGATGCTGAAACAAGGCCTTTTAACAAAATGTCAAAGATTGTCCCCTCAGCACGAAAATAGCTCGAAAATACTAGCAAACACAGAAAATTGCAGGTCATTTTGTCACCTAAAGTTTAATGGAAAGTAACAGAATAATAATAATAATATAACCACTTTATTGAATTTGTTAGCAGACTTAAATAAAGTACTACCTTTATTGTTCATTAATGACTTGCAACCAAAATGCATTAATGTTGCTTAAGTCATTTGTGTCCAATAAACTCTGAAAGCAAACAGAGCTGTATGTAAAAGGCTGATGATGGCTGAAGCTCTTATGTATACTTTAGATGAATGTGTTGGAAAACATGCAGTAGAGATTATAGCCTAAAACCTAGGTTGCTAACAATGTTGTTTCTGCAAAATCCAATTGGTTTATCAATAATTTTCTGAATTGAGAAATCACTCCACCCCCCAAAAAAAGAAGAAAAGATGCATGCTTTCCCCTTCCACACATCTACAACTTAATGTAGATCTCAGCAGAAACTGCACACTTATTACCTACTCAAAAGTGTCTGCTGTCCACACTAGTAGGTGGTAGATGGAAGTACTCAATCACTGCAAGACAAACAAGATGATCGAATGATGTCAGGGATAAAAACGCTGGGGTTTTGATCAAGACTTTATGAATGGATTTGTTCTTTCACGCCATGCCAGTAAATCAGCTCAAATGGGTTTGTTTCATGCCAATTACACACTAAATCCAGCGAGTGGCATGCCTGCGACGATTATAAATGACCAAAGTGATGAGTATAGTGCATCCGCTGGTGGCATCAGATGACATGTAACAACATCTTTAGAGCAGAGTTAAATAAAAAGCACTATATTTACTTGTGGCTTATTAAATGTTAAATTGCAGGATGCTTTTTACCCTAAGAAGCACATGTGTTGCTAAAGAGAAAAATTTAGGAGCATATTTTGAGAAAACTTTCTTACACAAGCAAAAACAACTGATTAGAATAACTGTTGTAAACAGATTGTTGTGCTGATACTAGTAAAATGTATAATATGTGTGAAATAATGTTTGCATTCATTCCTTCCTGTGTCGGGCAGCACTGACAAAAGCTACACGTTTGTTTAATTAAATGCAAGACAGTTTATTACATTACCACAATACCAATATAAATGATTGTGAACTGCTTTTGTCTTTGAAACATTTATTTAAAGAAATAATAGCTCTTTGAAGTTAATCACAATCCCTGCTTTTCCATCCCCAAATTTAAGACCTCTAAAATGGATAAGGATAATTAAGATTTCTGTAATACATTAAGATATTTAAGATTTTTAAATACCAGGGACTTGCTTTATTTGCACTCAAGCTCTTTAATACATTTTACAGTTTGAACGAATCCATTGTGACTATTACTTTTAAATTTAAAAAAATTTGACACAATGTATTTTGTATACATTGGCCCACAGTTTGAGCTCAGGAAAAAAAAATGAAAAATACAATTTTGTGGAAAAAATGATCAAAGTAAGAGGTTACCCAAAAATGACATTTCCATCATCATTTACACACCCTCAAATTGTTCCAAACCTATATGAGTTTCTTTCTTCTGTTGAACACAAAAGAAGATATTTTAAAGAATGTTGGTTACCAAAGAGTGTACAGCAGCCATTGACTTCCTTAGAATTGACCATGGAAGTCAATGGTGACCTTCAACTGTTTTGCACTCTCTATTCTAATTCTATTTTATCTATTTGTTTTCTTTTTTATTTTAAAAAAGCCCTCTAACACTTGCAGTCTCTATTAATTTTCGAACTCCTTGTTTATCTTTTTTTTAGATGCATCTAACACTAATGTTCTCTATTCTTTTTCTATTCTATCTACTTGTTTTCTTTTTATTTATTACATATATTTAAAAAACCCACCTTGCTACATGTACGGCATTAGGCTAACCGAGACTTGTCGTAGCTCTTGCATATTATTGCTCTTTTATTGGTTTTGATTGCTTCTATTGTACTCATTTGTAAGTCGCTTTGGATAAAAGCATCTGCTAAATGACTACATGTGATCTAAATGTAATTTGAATTGTGATATACAGTACGCACGATATACTATGGTAAATGTAGTGCTAGATGATCCAGTGTACTATTCATACTACAGACTATTTGCTTTCAAACACTGTAGACAGCATGCTATAATGAACCCTAAGTAGTTACACAAGTGTATAATGTCATCTGTAGCGTCTGTGCATTTGTAGCATTAAAGGTCTGAAAATATGTGCCACAGTAAAGTCCTTCAATTGATCATCATATCAGCTACCATCTGAAATGTAGATATGCCCTAAATTCCCAAACAAATTAGGACTTTTGTAGAGCACTTGATTTTCTGTCGTCGTGTGTGTCCTTGAATCAAAGTCGGCATTCCTTTTTTCCCTTCTATTCTGTCTTCAATCAATACTTTAGGCGTAACGGTACCTGTTTCTCTGTGTATAATTGGACTGGATGACAGCCATATTTGAAGCCAATAGATGAAAGCATCTTTTGACAATGGAGTGTCTAGTCTGTGACATGACTTGAATGAGGAAGAGATTGCTGTGCACGAACACGGGAACACACACACAAAGACCATGTGCACCTGAAATAAAATAAATTGGCCGTAGTACCTCTGCACACTTGTTGAGGGAAGTCTGTGGGAATACACTCGAGAAATGAAATCCATTACCATTTTCTTGCATTAGGAATGAGGCTGGACTGCATACCAAAAGACGTGTGGTATTTCTGAGCTAGATCACAAAATGTGATGAGCATGGCTAAAAAAAATAAAAAAAAAGTTATAAATTTATTTCTGTCAGGACCACTATCGTCAAAATGATAGATACTTAACATAAAGTTTGGTTTGGCGGTATGGTTCTGTTCTGGGCAAAAACCTCCCTGCCCATCCATGCAGCCTGTCATGAATGAGCAGGGAGAGCAGCAATAATAACCCCCCTAGGGTTAACAGAACAGAACAAGGCAGATATCATTAATGTACTTAATGATATTTAAGTGTAACACTTTATTCGAGATAAAGGAGTCTGATTAGCAAGGAATATCAGAAAGCCAAGTCCTGACTGTGGCGAAAGGAGGAGCTGGGGATGGAGGAGGGTAATTTGCTCCGGAGCAAGCTGAAAAACTGCTGAATAATACTGAATAGAGCTTATATAGGAATGCCGAGATAGGTGTCGTATTCCTATAGGTAGATGTGATCAGCTGAGAATCAGCTGATGCAAGCTTGACTCACGTGACCTGCCAGAACTAACGCTAAAGCTTAATTTATATGGGAAGCAAGATGATAATATAATACCAAACACAAGGACTGTAAAATTGACAAAACATTCAAAGTTAATTACATATGCTGATTAATAAGGCTGGGTTTTGACACAAATTTCACAATTCGATCCGATTCTCATTCACAAGCTTGCGATTCGATTCGGTTTGATCCAATATCGTTTATTTTGGATATATATCAGGTAAACATGCCACATTTTCTCAAGGAAAAAAAAATATTTTAACTAATGCTGTAAATTTTACAGCATTAGTTAAGACAATTTTTTTCCTTGAGAAAATCTGGCACGTGTACCTGATATATATCGCTAGACTAATCGATTCTTGGGATTTAAGAATCGATATTATTTCGTAAAAATGAGAATCGATTCAAATCGAGATATCGATATTTTTTACCCAGCCCTACTGATTAATGTATCAATTAGTCACAAATAAAACACATTAATTAATGCTTGGTAAGAAAAGTCCCCAAATGAAAAAGAAATTCGAAATTTACTTTAAGAAATGTACTGCCAAAGAAGCTGTCTCTTTAAAAAACTATTAAAATACAAATCCTATGACCCCTATATATGGTCCTATGAAAACCGTTAAATTTTTTCCCCCCAGATTCCGTTTTTTGTTTTTTTAATGGTTACATTAAAATTACATTTTAGTAATCAAAATGCATACCTAATTAATTGAAGTGATGAAACAGAGACAATTCTACAACAATGTTTTAAAAGTTTAACAAAAAATGTTAGTTCCCTATGAAATGCATTTGATGTTTTCTGAAATTCTGTTTTATTTTTCCCAATTTCCATGTCTTCTGATTTACTTTTTCTGGTTTCTATAATAAACTGAAGTAAATCAATTAAAACTTTAAACAAACTAAAAAATGATTAACTGTTTCACAACATTAGGGCCCTAAAATGTGAATTCACTGAAAATGAAATTCAGTGTTTTAATTTTTTTCTGGATGATTTCATGATTTAATACGAATGTATCATCAAAACAGTGGTAAATATATGAAGTCACAAGACATTAATTTGATCTCTTAAAATATCAACCTTTTATTTTTATGGTAAGCAAATCTCTACCTACATTGTGTTTCATTTGGTGAGGTTCCATTCAGCTGTTTTTGAATGTAAAAACTCACTAATTAAAGTGCCCCTATTATGGATTTTTGAAAATGACCTTTCATGCAATGTGTAACACAACTCTAAGTGAATGAAAACATCCTGCAAAGTTTGAAATCTGAAAGTGCACCATGTATAAAGTTATTGTCTCTCAAAAGAAAGAGTCGACTCTGAATTATTGAAACGAGTCGTTTTTTAAAAGGAATCCCAAGCCGTTTCATGTTGATGTCAACATGAAACATTAGCATATTGCCCGCCCACTTGTTCGTTAAGCGAATCGTTTGTGAGTCGTTGAGCAAGTAAGGTAAAAATAAATGCATATTATAAGACAATGAAAGTGTTTTTTGACCTTGCATGCATGTCAACCTGTTGTTGGGGACTCCCAAAACCAAAATATGAACCTGTCATAACCCATAATAGGGGCACTTTAAGTGCTGCCTGATTTCAGCAGGTGTGCTTTTTGGTGAGGTCATGGTTAAATGTGTTAATTGATCCTGCTTTTTAATAGAAAATGAATAGCACTGAAGTAACATTAAATCGATAGCTCTTCCCCACACAACCTTTCAGACCACTGTTGAGCAATAGTCTATACGTGTTTGCAGTCTGTGTTGTCGCTAAGGTAACCACCCGTACCCACAAATTCACTCCCCACTCGCTGTCACTTGCATTAAAAGCATAATTTTTCCTCATGAGGGAACATTGGCGGATACACACTCTGGCTCTGCCCCCACTAGCCTTTCAGTTGAGTAAACATGATGCAGCTACTAATTTATACATTCAGTCTAGTGCACTGCTACACGGTGGTCTCCATGGATAGATCCCCTTATGAGCCATTAGTGGCAAAACCGTGGCAGAAAAGTGAGATCCATCCATTTATACGAGCTTATGAATTACAAATTCAGAAGCCGCCGGCTGAAACTTTAGGTCTCGTGATTTAGGGCCACTTTAATTAGCGTTTACTTCATTTGAGATCAATAGCCACGAATTAAAGATCTATGTGAATTTAAAGTAGCCTGTTGGCATTTAAAGTAGTTTTGAAATGAACCGAAAAACAAAATCAGCTTAATTGCATATTGTTTTCATGATTTCCTTTTCTGAAATGAATGTCTGCAATGAGCTTTATCTGGTGCGATTGGCACAACGCTCAAATTCAGACTTGTTTGCAAAGTCCTTGATACATTGTAGGTGACAATTTTATGTGGATTTATGCAGTAGTCAGCAGCAGCATCCACAATTTACACATTAAGATAAATGTTTATCCGATAACCTTTTTGAGGCTGAAACTGTAGTAGGAATTACCATATTCTGCATTGAGAACAATTTTGCATTGCAAAAACAGCATTGTGGATATGCAATTTATAATGATGTGCACACAGAGAAAACCAGTACCTCCAAACTCCCTCTAAAAACTGACCTGTGTGAATAAAAAAATAAAACAGCCAGAGCAGCATGTAGGATTCTCTAACGCAGAACAGATTTTATAAAAACAATATTTGCATTATTATTCCAGTCACTTCGCTCAGGTCACAAGAATGTCACAAGATGATGGAAATGTTTGTAAAGAACTAATTTATACTCAAGGATTTGGTGTCCTTCAGGTATTTACCTCAGTGACTGCAGCGGATTCATCTTATTAGCTCTTGTCTTACCAAATGCATAATTAGTTGCATCAGTGATTTCAGAAACTGGCTGATGAAAATATATCTGATATCATGAAGTACAGTATTTGTATAGCTTATTGACACTAGATCAATACTGACAGGCGTTCTCGTGAGGTTGCAGAATCCTCTCATATGAATTAAACACTTTTCTTCTGAGGCATGGGGGGGGGGGACATCCTAACATTATAAATCACAGTACAAAAATAATTTTCAATTTGCTTAAAATTAAACAGTGTTATTAATTATTTGCATTTTTATGAATCAACTTTAAAAACACCAAAAAAAAAATAGTGAGTATTAGATGACAGCAGAGGAAATATAATTGTAAAATAAAAACAGGGAAAATAGGCATATAAAAAAAGAAAAGTCTAATATTAACTTATAAATAAATAATCTGTAATATCAGCCTGTATATGGTTCCAATATCCTGTGCATCCCTAAGTAAAAGAAAACTTTTACTGTTGAGCACTTGTAGCCTTTCAGAATTGAACAACACCTCAAATCATGCAGCTTGCTGAGGAGAGATTTGTTAATATGACTTTTTTCACCTACCAGATAATAATACATATGAAAACACCCCATAGACTTACATTAAAGGAGGGACTAGAGTCATACAGACCTTCATAGAGACTCTTGGTGGACTCTTTTAACTTGGGAATGTAATCAACCATTCAGCACCTACCGAGAACACCCTGCAATCTCCTAGCAACATGCTCAAACTACCTAGAACTTATTAGCCACTGAAAAACAACATTATGGCAACCATCCAGCACAACACAGCATTAGCAAACATGCATCAGCCTTCATTCTGGTATGTAACAAGCACATTTTCACAAACCAGTCAAAACTAATAGATAGAATTTAGCTCCAATCTACATTTTTTCTTGTTAAATATTGTTTCAAACAGAAATGCATCAAAATGTGGAAGTAAATGGGTGTTTTCTGTTCAAAACCCCCTACTGTTCAAAAGCGTGGATTTGTTTTTGAAGGACGTCTCTTGTACTCACCAAGGCTGCATTAATTTAATAAAAGTAATAAAATCAAACAAAAAGGAACGGTTGTGAAATAATATTACATTACAATATTGAATATATTTAAATATAATTTAGTCCCGTGATGCAAAGCTGCATTTCCAGCATCATTACTCCAGTCTTCAGTATCACATGAGCTTCAGAAATCATTCTAATATACCAATTTGCTGCTCAAAAAACATTTATTATTATTATCAATGCTGAAAACAGCTGTGCTGCTTCATATTTTTGTGGAAACCATACATTTTTCAGTATATTCTGATGAATAGAAAGTTCAAAAGAACAGCATTTAATTGACATAGAAATTTTTCGTAACATTATAAATGTCTTGTACTTTTGATCAATTGAATGCTAAATAAAAGCATCAATATCTTTAAAAGAAATCTTACCGATCCCAAACTTTTGAACAGTAGTGTATGGTAATCACATTCCCAACATAACTGAGGGTAACACTTTATTTCGAGTCCACTTTAGACATTCTATTAACAGTAAGTAACTTTGCAACTACATGTCAACTAGCAGTTAGTAGAGTATTAATAGACTGTCTGCTTAATATCTTCTAACACTTTCTTTGTCAACTTATTCTACTAACCCTAAACCTACCCTAACAGTCTACTCTGAGAGTTAGTAGACATGTAGCTGCAAATGAATGAGAATTAGTTGACATGTAGTTGACATGTAGTTACAAAGTTACTTATAGTTAGTAGAATGTCTAAAGTGGACTATCGAAATAAAGTGTAACCTAACTGAGATTTGCAATATTTGGCAACAGTGATACTTCTACAACTAAACCCAACAGTAAAGAACTGACGTTAGAGGAAGCAGGGACACTGAAAACGAGACGGCAAGAAACAAGCAGCATCTTCACACTCAAATCTCAAGGGACTTCATCCCTGACACTGTCTCGAGGCTGATGGGCCGCTGCCTCCATGTTCGTGTGCATCTGAGACAGCGTAAATTTCCCATTCATCGCAGAAAGAGGCGACGAGGGACTCGGGAAGAGCAGCCACTGGTCAGAGCCGCCTGTCTTTGGATTGATGAACTGATGGTGACGGATGAGGGTAATAAAGAGCTGGATGTCCCTCCTGTTACCAGCGAGGAACCAGTATGAATCACCCATCTGAGGCCGTACGGAGCAAGAGAGAGATGCAGAGGCCAGCCCTGCCCCCCTCGGGCACACGTATATACGACAAAACGCACACACAAACCCGGCCCCAGCAGTCATGACTTCCACAAAGCAGCAGAGCAGAACTGTCCTACAAAACAACACGGTTCGAAAGAGAAGACACCAACAAAGAGACCATCATCATTCTGGTCTGAGTGAAATGATGGTGATGGGACTTACAGAGCTGTGTGCACGCTTTTGAAATGTTTTGTCATGATCGACTACTGCAAACGGATGGAAAACATTTTTAAGGCAATATCTGTAGGGGAGACCAGAATTGGTTGGCACAGTTTTCTTTCTTCTCTGGAGGAACAAGCATTACGATAACCCAACAAAACTACAAATGAACACGTAAAGAAATAGTTCAGCTAAAATGAAAATTCTGTCATCCTTTATTCACCCTCGTGTGATTCTCTTACTTCTGTGCAACACAAAAGGAAATGTTAGCTAGTATGTTAACAGTGCACTTTCCATACAATGAAAGTGAATGGCGACTAGGGTTAACTCCAACAAAGTGGGATAAATGTGGTCCATATGACTTGAAACACAACACCCACACGATAGCTTTGTGTGAATAACTAGATTTCCTTTCTCTGGAAATCTCAAATCTGATTTAAATATGATTATATTTAAATTTCAACTGGTTATGAGTCTCATTTGGTTCAATCATGTTTGGAGTCGTTGATGTCAAGCCTGGTTTGACACATCTTGATGTGTTAGATTTGAATATATGAGAAGATCTGTGGCAGATATAATTATCAAGGAATAACTGAATATTTCAATCTGTTTCTCACACATACAGTAAAAGATATTATCTGACCAGTGTTGTTTTTGGTAACTAAAATAATTACAAATTAAACATTGTAAAAAATAATTATAAAACACATTAAACATTAATAAATAACTAAAATAAATGTAATGAAAATGAGAAATGTTGCCTTGGTAAATAAGTGATATAACTGTGTTTAAAAATGTAAAAACAAACAAACGCACAAATAATCATAAATAAACTGAAATATTACAATTATTCAAATAGAAAATATTCAAAACAAAATACAAAAATAACAGCTACTTCGAAATATGAATGAATACTATAGTTTAGTAAATAACGCTGCATCTGATTTCAGAAGACTTGGAATGTATCACACAAGTCATATTAACTACTAATTTAAAGAGATTATTTTGTCACTTTTGAAGCATGACAGCCCTTGCCACCATTCAGTTTCACTGTATTGAAAAGAGTAATGTCTTAGTTCAGCAAAACTTCTTATGTGTTACATCATTGCATTTGGAGTGAATGCATACCTTGACTCTAGGGGTCTAACAACTAAAAATCAAGTCAGGAATCTTGGTGTGATTCTGGAGACAGACCTTAGTTTCAGTAGTCATGTCAAAGCAGTAACTAAATCAGCATACTATCATCTAAAAAAACATTGCAAGAATTAGATGTTTTGTTTCCAGTCAAGACTTGAAGAAACTTGTTCATGCCTTTATCACCAGCAGGGTGGACTATTGTAATGGTCTCCTCACCGGCCTTCACAAGAAGACCATTAGACAGCTGCAGCTCATCCAGAACGCTGCTGCCAGGATTCTGACTAGAACCAGAAAATCTGAGCATATCACACCAGTCCTCAGGTCCTTACACTGGCTTCCAGTTATATTTAGGATTGATTTTAAAGTACTTGTACTCGTTTATAAATCACTCAATGGCCTAGGACCTAAATACATTGCAGATAAACAAAACAAAAAAAATGAATCTGTTTAGCTGTGCATTTATTGAATGAACACTGTGCTACGCCTGAACTGATTGCACTGTATATTATGTATAATCATTTTTATTTCTAACTGTTTTAAATTAACTTTAAACATTTTTAAATTCCTTGTTTAATTGTTGTGATTATTTTACTTCCTTTTATGTAAAGCACTTTGAATTTCCATTGTGTATGAAATGTGCTATATAAATAAACTTGCCTTGCCTTATGTGCACACACACACACACACACACACACAAAACACATTAATTCATATCACATTCATTCATATCACAGGTTTGGAACTAGAAACCTGTACCCTTTTTCCACTTAAAAAGCCAACAGTGAGACTTCAGATATTTTTGCTCCTCAAGTTGAATTTCTGAATCATAAATAAATTGCGCAAGGAAATATGTGCTAATGTGAATGTCAGAAACACTTATTAATGGTTTCTATCTCTAACAAACACTGCCATATATTAAATCTCACATTGTCTATGTCTATTTTTAGCTGAATTGGGTTCATTTTTGTTTTGACATAGCAAATTTGACAAACTGTCTTCAGCTTGACAGGTTTTAATTTTCTAATGTATTGATAGAATCACTGAGTGTGGATCAAGAGGGTAAAAAGTCACATTTTAGTGACAGCACCCAATTAAAAACCTGAAATTAACCCTGTGCCAAACCAACACCAGTCTCCCCTACTGTTCTTACAGTCAATCCACATCTGCACTGAGAAAGGTTATTAAATATGTGCATAGTATATATGTACATACAATTTTTTTGGCAGTAGCTCTTTTCAGCTTTTGGCCAATTTGTCAATTTGATCAGATTTGCTTGACCACTGTCTGGTTGCTTTGCTATGGGTCACTGTATGTCTCTTTGAAGTTCATTTTTACTTTTGTAACAATTAGAAAAGAACATGACAAAGTGATATTGTGATAACATGCAGTACAAGATATTAATCAACATCTATGTGCATGAACCAGTCGCAATCAAGGCTTCAGCAGCAGGCTCAGCGGTTAAGCGAAATCGATTTAAAATGCCAAAAAGTATTAATACAGTCAGCAAAAGCTGCATCACTCAAAACAACACTCAAAAAATCCATCAACTTCAAAAACGACTGGTCATCTCTCTCTGCCTCTCCCTCTCTCAAGGCTATAAAGCCTTGCAGAAATAAGAAATAAAAAAACTCAAGGCTTTGCAATCTTTTTCTCAAGAACTTTATATCTGTCAAGACAAACAAAAGAGTTCAGGTCCACTTCAGCAGCTGTAAATGTTACGTTGTGCAAGGATGATACAGTCTTACCTCAGCACAGGTCTTGAGATCCAGGTCTGTCATTCCGGAGCGATGAATCTTCTTTTGCCTATGTGAAGTTTCTTCAGGCTTAGTTGGGTGGCTCGGCATCAATAAAACATCCGTGAACTGAAAAACTCTTCTTCTCAAAATGGATGGGGTTGCCATAAAACCTGACCTGCATTTATAAGACAGGGCCTGCACTTCAAAATATTACCAGGCAATATTAACAGAAATACTCGTTTTATTGCTACTTCGTGCACAAATATTCATCCTTTTTAGGATGAAATGCAAAAAACAACCAAGCTAATAGACCACAATTGTCAAAATCAGCATATTGCATTAGAAACTATAAGGAATGAGCAACTGTAGAGAGAGAGAGATAGACAGATAGATAGATGAATGATCATTGGCGGGAAGAGGGGCGAGTCAATTGCAGAATCATGTAGGATTTTTATTAATTTATTTTATTTCAATGTAGAATTGTACGCGTTTTAGTTTTGTATGAGTTTATGTAGGATACTGTTGATGAAGAATAAAACTTGCCACACAGCACTACTCATTTTACTCTTTTTTTTTTTAAGGAGACAGACCACAAAACTTAATTTCCCTTCATTCACATAGGCCTACACAGAAATTGCATAAATTATACATGATATGCATACTTTGCACAATACTTTAGCGCTTAACAACTCGAGAAATGAAAAATAAAAATACACTTCTTTTTTTTTTACTTAAACAACAGAAGAACATTTTTTTATCATAATTGTTTTGTATATATTTAGCGTTGTTTACTTGTTGATTAAATTATCTTGACAGAATATGCTTTTGGAATTTCATTGATAAAATATAAAACATACACACACACACAACAATTGGTTCTTCAGCAGTTCTTTGTGGTAGTTGAGCTGCTATATAGTACCGCTAAGTGGTTCTTTGGCTTGTAAAAATTTTATTTAAGTGCTATATAGCACCTATAAAGAACCAGTAATGGTTCTTAAGCAGTTCTTTGGGGTGGTAAGGTGCAATATAGCACCATCTTTAAAGATATAGGTGCTATGTAGCACTTAAAGTGGTTCCCCTATGATTACGAGCCAAAGAACCACTTTTAGTGCTATTTAGCACCATCTTTTAAGTGTAATTTGCGCACCTAATGTGCATTTTATGCTCTTTATTTTGTTGCAATAGCACCTAACAAAAAAACTTAGTACAGCAATAAGAAAAAAATATGTAATTGCGTTCATATTGTTCTGACCAAAATCCCTTTAATGCAGGTACAAAATATTTATTTGAAAGGAATGAAAACTAGGCTGTGAGGGATATAAGTACAGTGTGTTCAATGGATTGTGCTGTAGTTTAACAACATACCGACTGTTCAGCTGATGTAATATGTAATATCCTAAAAAAAAAAAAACTTTCATCAGACAAAAACTTCATGAAACACTTTTGAAAGTTGTGAGTTTTGAAAAATGCATGTACTCTAGGACATTTGTTCAGCTCATTCCATTGTAAAGATTTTAAGTCTATACCTCACAACCTTGTTTTCGTCCATGTAAATTTCAATATGGTCTAAGGTGTGTGTTTTCCAAACAAGAAGGCACTTCCCAAGAGAACCACACCAAGCTAGCTGGAAAGTCCCTTTGTGGGAGTCCCACAGGGCACACCGCTGGGACCGTTACTCTTTCCTGTCTGCACTCAGACATTTATAGATAGCTCTGAATTGTCATTTAATTGCATGGCTTCTCTTATCACTGGTGTGCCTATGACACTCAGATGTCCCCTTCTGTCTCGATGTCTGCCATCTCTGTATCCCTGACTGACATATCAAACATACTCATTCTTAATCTTGACAAGACTGAGATCTTCTTTCTCTCAGCTGTGACCCTCAGCAAATCTCTCTTTATCGCTGTCACACAGTTGTTGCCTCTAGGTGTTTAAAAATTCATGGTGTTTTTGTTGGGATCCTATTACGATGACGGCCCTGTCCTGTTGCTTTATGCAGTACAATAAAAGGAAAACAAGTTCCTCCCTTATCCAAAATCTACTCCTTTTCTGAGCTCTAGTTATTTAATAGCTAAACTGCTACTAAGTATATTTTTGTCCTACCTGCCATACATTTCCCCTGAGAATATCCAAAACACTCTCTTTTTTTAATTTAGCCTCTGGAAAAATTGTCACAATAAATACCAGGTTAGGTCTCTATACAGGCTACATATTTTTTGCCTTACATATATAGTAACTAAACTAGTATTATGTATACTAACTAAACTTTGGGGTCAGTAAGATTTTTTAAGTATTAAATTGATTAAAACTGACAGTAAAAACATGTACATGCTCTTCTTTTGAGCTTTGTTTATCTATTTATCATAAAATGATGAAGAAAAACATTTATTGGTGTCTTTCACCAAAATTCTACTTTGTCAAGAACAAATATCATTTTAAGATATATGAAAACAGAAAACGGTTCATTTGAAAAAAATAATAATAATTCACAGTATTACTGTTTTACTGTAGTTTTGTGTGCTTTATTTTGCAGTCATACTGTCTCCTTACTGGCCTCATTACTGTCTTCTCAACAATGCAAGAAGGTATGACTTTTGAAGAGACCATTCAAAATTCACTTTGTATCCAGGAACATTTTGCAACGTTGTCAAATGTCTTTGCCCCAGTTTGCGAGGGATTTCACAGACATGTTTGAGAGAGTTGTGAGTCTGTCAACTTCTGAACACCCACCATTTCACTATCCTCTCGGCCCACTGGAGGTACTGCGGATGAGGATTGCTCAGTTTCAGCAGTTTTATCAGACATGCAGGCCCCTCATTGTTGTCCAGAGATTACAGCTGTGGAGGAGGTTTGACTGACAGGGTCTGGCCTAAGGTGCACCCAGGAGAATCAAGAGGAGGATTTACAGTGACCGCTCCAGCTTGTATTTTCCTCTCCATTCTCTCTTGTCAGGATACAGTCAAGAATTAGTCTGCATAATTTAATGGAGTCTCCCATTTTCTCTCACTATTTTTGCTCTTGGAGTGGTGGAGCCACTGTTATTTCTATTTTAAAGGTTAACAAGAGGATTTGAGAGTCT
The DNA here is from genome assembly GCF_001515645.1 of Sinocyclocheilus grahami. Lineage (NCBI taxonomy): Eukaryota > Metazoa > Chordata > Actinopteri > Cypriniformes > Cyprinidae > Sinocyclocheilus > Sinocyclocheilus grahami. Next base: position 601,012 of record NW_015505546.1, read on the forward strand.
ATCACATTGTTTATGTGGCATTTCAAGCGCAACACGTATTCATGTTTTTTTTTTTATCTTAACGTAAATTGGGTTTTGGAGAGGGCTTTGGAAAAAATGAATGAAAACGAAGTGGTCCTTGGTTCAAAATCGTTTGTGAGAGCCTAATCTAGACTATCTGAGAACCAGAAGACAGTGATTGAGTATTAAGGTCACCTGCTTGTCCACTACGAGACAAGGATGTAAAATGAACAACTGTGGTCACAGACACATTTTTCAAGAGTTAGGACACAATTAGTTCAGAGCTGAAGGGAAGGGACAACCGAAATTTAGCTGTGGAATGAAACATATACTTGGACCCTGCCATTTTGGCCCCAAAGCATTTTGAATACGTTGAGACAAGAAATAATAGACCATCCCATTCCGTCTTTAGTTTCAGTGAGTACAATGTAAGCCACCAGTTTCTAGCATTTTTCTCTAAAAGTTTTGCTCTTTGTGAATGAAAGTGTTATTTTATATTTTGATATTAAAAATTATGTTTCATCTGCTGTGTGTGGTTGTGTAAAATATAGTATCTTATTTCTGCCACATATGAAAAAAAAGTCATTTTTGGTAAATCATTTGGTAAATCATGGTTATGACATTATTCAAAATTAAGATACACTAAGTCATAATTATGACAAACAGTAGAAATTATGACAAAAAGTCAAAATTATGACAAACTATAAGATATGTCACAATTATAAAAAATTTCAACAGTTTCATAATCTTGACTTTTTTATTTTAGAATTATGATTAGTATCATCATTTTGACTGTCAAAATTAGTCAAAATATATTTTCTTAAAAAAAAAATCACAATTATGACACTTCAACACTTGTTTAATTGTCATAATTTCAACATATCTCATAATGCATTGTCATAATGACTTTTTATCTGTCTACTTTCTGTCATCATTTAATATTTTTCTCATAATTATGTCTATCTTTTGTGACTGTTTATCTCAGAATTATGACTTACTGTATCTCAATTTTGCCTATGTCATAATTACTACTTTTTATGATTAGAATTGATCAAAGTATGATTGTTTTTTCTCATGTGGCAGAAACGGGATTACATACTAAGTAAAATTAATTAAATTTATTAATTCAAAAGATTAGTACCTGAAATACAAATTAAAATTAAATCTGCCTAGAAGGATTAAAAATCCCTCTACACAGCAAAATTAAACCATGCATGTATATTTTTGTATTCCTTGTAAAATTGTATTCAAGACAACAGAGAGGACACCCGAGCACCGCACTCACATGTAAAAACTACATTATTAATGGCAAATGGCTTATCCTATGAAACATGTCCTTTTCTCCTGCTTCTAAACTAATATGGAACAACCTATTCATCTTGGCACCAGAGACAAAGGTAGGTTTCAAATCCACAGCAAGCGCGATATTTAATTTCACGTGGTGAATGTAATTACGCAAAGAAATGATACCGTGCCCCGGATTAAATCAGGGAGTTATTAAGAGTGCCTGTAATTTTAATTCTGTTAGGATGACATTACAGAAGACCATCTGAGAAACTATTATATCATGACATGAGAGAATACTGCCACTTTGTGGTACATAAGAGACATGCATGTCGCCTATGGCTTGCTTAGTTGGGGACACTTCATTTCCAGCGTTATCGTTGACATGATTGCAAAGATATTATTTAAAACTGAACTGAGCTGGATGTTGACATCACTGAATTCAATGATGAACTGTCTTTAACTGAAAAATGAGTGTTTACTATTGTCACTTTGCATTATTGACACTATTTTCCTAATTAATGCTGTTCAGTTGCTTTGTCACAATCTGTATAGTTAAAAGCGCTATATAAATAAAGGTGACTTGACTTGACATGCATGCAGAGGTATAACGGTGAATCTCATGAAAATTACGGTTTAAATTCAATATATATACCATTCAAAAGTTAAATTAAATTGATTAAAAGTGACAGCAAATACTTTTATAATGCTACAAAAGATTTCTATTACAAATAATCTGTCTATTCATTTCTTAACTTTGGATTAAAGGCACAATATGTATTTTTTTATTAAAATATCCAAAAAACACTAGAACAGTGTTATATATTTTGCTGACTTGTGTACTTACATTATCCCTAATGTTTCGAAGAATGTTTGAATCCAGAGAAATAAGCTATTTTAACTAGTGATGCGGAGCGTGTCTATAGTGTCATTGTGTCACCTGCCAATGACATCATAACCCCTCGATTTCTGGTTTTGTTTCGTAGAAAACATGGAAACACCAAAGACGCTTTAATATGTTGTGTGTTTTAATAGACTGGTGTCGACCGCACAGAGTAGCATTATAACAGAACTGCTGCTTTACCCCACATATGCACAACCGGAAGGAGCGGAAGCGGTCGACTGCGGCGTAATAAAAGCTCCGCTGCTTTACCCCACATACGCACGACCGGAAGGAGCGGAAGCGGTCGACTGCGGCGTAATAAAAGCTCCGCTGCTTTACCCCACATACGCACGACCGGAAGGAGCGGAAGCGGTCGACTGCGGCGTAATAAAAGCTCCGCTGCTTTACCCCACATACGCACGACCGGAAGGAGCGGAAGCGGTCGACTGTGGCGTAATAAAAGCTCCACTGCGGCATAATAAAAGCTCCACTGCTTTACCCCACATACGCACGACCGGAAGGACCGGAAATGGTCGACTGTGGCATAATAAAAGCTCCGCTGCTTTCGAACCGTGTGTCACGCTCATTCAGCGGCCTCGTTTCGCTTCGACGGCTTTCAGCCTCACTCTGCTTCATTCTACTACGTTAATAAATCACTAGCTCATCCACGAACATGATTTCTGCCCGAGCCCCGTCGGATTGCAGCGGCTGTGGGGATGAAGACGACAACTCCCATGACTCCACACTCAGTCACGGCATCAACAAACTACGCCTTTATCTGTTTGTTTATTTTGAATATGCGCCCTCTAGCAGTGAAAATTAGATATTGTGCCTTTAAAGAGTCCTGAAAAACAAAAGTATCGCAGTTTCCACAAAAAAATTTTAATAAAAGAAAAATCAGCACAACTGTTTTCAACACGGATAATAATGAGAAAGCAAAGCAGCAAATCAGAATGATTTCTGAAGGATCATGTGACACTGAAGACTGGAGTGATGCTGAAAACTCAGCTTTGCATCGGAGGAAATAAATTACATTTTAAAATATATTCCAGTAGAAAACACTTATTTTATAGTGTAATGATATTTCACATTTTTATTGTATTTTGATCAAATAAAATTAGCTTTGGTAAACACGGAAGCTTTGAAAAACATGGATGTAAAATACTTAACCGTTTAAAATTGCTAGTCATACAAAATTGGGTTTTTAGAATAAATGTACTTCGGAGGTTTCATGAAATTCACTTCTGAAAAGAACCAAGTTTAGCAATTAAAGTCAAATTAATTTCACACTATACCAATTTCTGGTATAATTTTACAAAGCATTCAATCTTAACCAACAAACAGACACAGAGTCTCTCCTGTGGGTTTTATGCATTTCTTTTAATTACACATTAAATAAGACTGATGAGATTAATGCATTTATAAAAACATGCAGATCTGAGAACAGCTTTCCTCATCTTAATAATCACATTCACCAAAACATGACCGATGCGAAAGACCACCTCAGATCCGCACTTTCTCATAGCCGTTAACACATGACCCTTAATTACAATTAAGTGTCATTCAATTCATTAAACCAAAAAAAGCACAATTTACAAAACAAGTCATCTTTCTTATCACAACCGTACAAAGGCTGTTAAAACAAGATCCATTTATACGTGCACCATTTTATCAACATTTGAAATTGGCACACAGACAGAGAACATTTCAGAAACGATTCAAAAAATATCTAATGACTTTGCTACTCGCATTACAGACGGCTAGTAAAGGATTTTAAAGGGAACAGAAATCACCCAAAACACTTTAACTTTGCATAAGAGCGGACATCCTGATTTATTTCCGGTTTAGATTTCTCTGTATTAGTGAAACTGTGATATAGAAACAATTATTAGAAAAACAAACTAGTAATGGTTAAGGACGCATGGCAAAACGGCTCACCGAAGGTTTTAAAGCAACATTCTGCTCGTATATTGTAAATCTCCTATAAATGACAGAATCTCATGACATCCACAAGTATTGTCACAAAATAAATCGTTATATCACTCTCTTTGGTTTGAGTGATGGCTGAAAATGTGCCCTCCAGAGCTAAGCTAGCCACGTTTTACCATAGTATACTCGATCGCGACTGACTCTTGGGAATTTATGCGTTCAGCTTCGATTCGACTAGAATTGGGCTTCTAGAACTACAATGTCTCGATAGTTGATGGCAGCATAAACAAACAAGGCATTTGTTTTCTTCCGTTTTTTTTTTTTAAACGTATATTTGCATCACAACAACTAGTGGTACAGTAGGTTATATTCACTAATCAAAATTTAGCAAAAAACAATTCAATGTAATTACTCAAGACTTCTAAGGCGCTGTTTGGCTGGGCACAAGAGGGTAAATATTCATACGTCATAAAAATCCTCCTCTGAGTGCAGAAGTGAGGTGTTCGCTAGTGTAGATCCTTACAGAAAAGAGTTTCAAATTATTACACACTCCCTGGAATACTTGATTCTGATCAAGTGCAGCTTTATATTGTTTAGTCAGAATCTGCTAAGGGGTAGTAATGAAACAAGTGCTTTTTCACTATTACTTACAACAGGATCTGCATTTTCATGGGTTTAAATAAAAGACTTGTGTTATACGAGACAACTTTGTGCATCAAAACCACTCCTTTCCTGGAAAATAAAAGAACGTGTTTTTAAAAGTCGATTCATTTGCGACAGCTGAATTTAACGGTTTGTCCGTCAAAAAATAACGTGCACAATATTCGGTAGCATTTACGAGAAGCCAGCAGAGGTTCAGGGAGTGCACACATTTCCAAAAAAAACATACACAAACGTTTTGACTGTTATCGCTTTCCGAAAAGAAAATGCGGCTTCAACACGCTGTCTGTCAGAAACGTAACATACCTAATACATAACGCATGCGAGTATAAATTTGTTCTTCAATCCCTGAAACTGACAGGTGACTTTTATAAAATGCAGATCACCATCTTCTCAGTTGTTTAAAAACTTAAGTTAATAAAATGTTTAATTGTGTTGCTTAAGACGATAATTCTTACCAGATTTTGACTTGCATATAAACCTTCATGAATTTAACTGAAAATATCACAATGGCCTTGTTGAAACAATAGCGCCTGTTTGGACCAACTGAGAAAATCCTTTCTACACAGCAGTGGCTATTATACAGTATTCAACGCATTACCGTTCCCTGGAAGTTTAAAGAACAGAACACAACATGCAAACAGGGAAATAAGGTTAACGTGGTTAAGATTTCACCGTATATACACATTACCATGGCTTTTGAGAGAGGGCGCGTTAATCCGACTACAATGGAAGTTCACATGCAGGTTGTTTTTGGAAGTCTGGGACATCCAAAGGCAGGGTCATACACAGTGATAATGTATCAAAACACCCCCTGAAAGTGTTGGTCCTAAAAAAGTAATTCCTCAATGTTCCAGTTCCTGTAAAATCAAGTGACTCACATGCAAATTTCACGGCTAGTTCTCTCTCATACAGCACACCAAAAGCCTAATCTTCAATTCCACACCTTTCTTTATAAATCTGCTAAACTACTCTAAACCAACTGCAAAATAACACCAGCTCTGACAGCCCACCCGATAAAATAAGCCATAAAGGTGACCAACACTTTGGGGCAACTGGCACCGAACGAGAAGTAAAGCTTATTTCTCTTAAGAAAGCAAGTAGAATAAGAATCCATTCTGTATTTTGAGGAGGCCAATAATTTAGTGTAATATACAAAATGCAGTTGTGAAACTTTTTTTTTTTTTTTTTGAGTCTATTATGACCGGAAAGGCTTGTTCACATTAATATACATTTTGTTTTGGATTTCTTCTTTTTCTTCTTGCCCTCCTTGCTCATCTTCTCCTTGTGTTTCCGGATTTCTCGGACTAGTGTATAAAACGCGTCATCCACACCCTTCAAAATAAAGGGAAAACAAGAACTGTAGGTGATTATCTAAAGCATCAAACACCATAACCAAAAATAAGAATGACTTTTGCTGCCACATTCCAAACATTAGCCACTTAACATTAAAACTGGCCTCAGATAAGTGTTAAAAAGGCCATCTTCACCAAACCTGAAGTGACTTTTTTTTTTTTTAAAACAGTAAAAGAAATTAACAAGAAATGTTTAGATAAGAGTGTGAATCTCACAAATAAATGGTCATATTCTGTCCCAAAAGCAAACTGAATAGCAATTAAAAATATATATATATATTATATATATAGTATATTTATGTGTGTGTGTGACCCTGGACCACAAAACCAGTCATAAGGGTAAATTTTTCAAAATTGAGATTTATACATCATCTGAAAGCTGAATAAATAAGCTTTCCATTAAAGTAGGGTTTGTTAGGATAGGACAATATTTGGCCGAGATACAACTCGTATACAACAATGATACAACCTATAGATTGAAAATCTGGAAGCTGAGGGTGCAAAAAAATTAAAATACTGAGAAAATCGCATTTAAAGTTGTCCAAATAAAGTTCTTGGCAATTCATATTACTAATCAAAAATAACGTTTTGATATATTTACGATAGGGAATTTACAAAATATCTTCATGGAACATGATCTTTACTTCATATCCTAATGATTTTTGGAAAAAAAAATCTATAATTTTGACCCATACAATGTTTTATTCATACAATGGCTATTGCTAAAAATATACTCAAGCGACTTAAGACTGGTTTTGTGCTCCAGGGTCACACACACGTGTGTCTATGTATACATGTATTTATTTATTTTTTGTAGGAACTTTTTGTTTTGCAATTCATTTTCATGGCATTCAAGCACACTTCCCCTTTAAAATGCTTAAAAAAAAAAAGTCCTGTATGAAAAATTATTTTTAAATTACAATTAGCATAAGTTAAATAAATCTTGTCTGGAAAATTACATTTTTAAATCAAATTAATATTTAAGAGTAAATTTAGCAAACAAACTTTGCCTTTTTAAAAAATAAAACTAGCATTATTTAAATCCAGTACAACTAATAACAATTATATTAAATATTTTATTACAGTTAGCATTAATTCCTTTAAGTACAACACATACCACATACACTGTGGCAGGTGTGATTATATGTCACAATGCTAAATCTTTAAATCTCTTTTCTGTCCTAAAAATGGGCTTCTTTATGAAATGTAGGCAAATTTTGGGCTGAAATATGACCTGGATATTTCATTGAGATCCACCCATGAACAGGCGTAAAGTGCTGTACAGATGTCGTACCCCACAGCTGGGCTGCAAAACTTACCCCTCTCACATCAAAACACATTTTTTAAGCTTGATGCATTGTGTCGTCTTTTCTTCTTTACTGAGTTTTCTCAGCCGGTATTGCCTGATCTCCCGTACCAGAGTATAAAAGGCATCTTCCACTCTCTGCAGTGCAAAACACAACTCCCTTCAGTGTTAAAGAACGCACAGCGATCATCACGGAGAAGGGGAAACAGTCCGAATTGGACTTTGGGAAACAAGCGGCAAGTTTTCCCCACATAGAGTTGGCACAATTAATATTAGCGTTTTCTTTTGATTATTCCTGGGAATTTAGAAGGAATTTGGCGAAATCAAGTTTTTACATCAACTTTCCACAAAAAAAAATAAAAAAGCCGGGTTATTTCATGGCATGTCATTTTTTTGCAGCATCTTCACACTTGGAAAACATTTGAAGAGCTTCTCAATTAGCAATGTCCCTGAACATACATATACATATAAATACATATATAATAAACAAAGATAAGAGAATCTGCTATTAGAGGAATACACACAAAACCATTTCAGCCTGCAGCCAGAGAGGGAATTGTGGGTATTGAAGACTGTGGTGTCGGTGGGTAGGTAGCATGTGAGGCTCGAAACAGAGAGAAAAGAAATTAATTCAGGAGCTTATTACACCCCAGCACCACAAGGAGTTGTGATTTGAGCACTGCAGAGGGAGTTAGAGCGTTTGCCCTGATATTTAACATGACGGATAGAGCAGTTCAATATCCCCAACTGATTTATAGTGATTAAACCCCTGAACAATCAATCCAAATAGCATTCTTTGCCATTAAGAGATTAATTAAATGAAATCAAACAGACAAATTATAATGAACGCACAAGAGAGACCAGGCACAAACCCAGAGGCAGATCAGTTGTGTTGTGTGATATGACCTGATTGATTATTCATAAAGCCCGTCAGAATTAACTCATGCATAAACCCAGTGTAAAGCAAAAGGACGCAATGATCAGCTTTCCTACAATTCTACACATTTCAACTGCCTTCAGCTGGTGTGTGAATGTCACAAAAACTATGTCTAAGTCACAATTACCCCCTAGAAAAATAATCAAATAAAATACATATTTATGCAATGAGACTTTTTTTTAATGTAATAAAAATAGCAATAAGGGAGTGTAACAATACACTGTTCAATAGACGATATTGATCTCATGATACAATACTTTCACAATACTTTAAATAAAGCCTAACTAGAGCAGTTAAAACATTTACCTTGTTGTTATTACTTCTAAAGACATATTATAAACAGTTCACAAAAATTACTGTTTATTAAAATGCTACATGTTGGCTTTACATCAGGGGTGGACTTGAATAGATTAAACTTGGTTCTGGTCCCCAGTGCGATAGTGACACCAGAATAGAAATGTATAATTCTGCTTAACTGAAAACACAGAATTATGTAAGACACATATTTGTGGGCTCTGTCCCCTATTACATACATTTAAATAGTTTGAAATATTGCATTATATTTAAAAATTCTATTTTGTTTTAATTTATTAATAAACTATATGGAGGCTCAAATGTGTGAGCTTCTGTGTTTACTATATTTAATTAAATTGGCTAAACTTTCAATTTGGGTGAACTATACAGATCGTCACTATCCATGACACATATTGTTGCATTTTTGTATTACGACATCTAGTGACAATGTTACACCCCTAATAGTGGTACTTTAAGCAACAGATTTTTTTTTTTTTAAATAAAATAAAATACATTGCAATAAACTAAAATTAATAATACATTTCTATAATAATAAATCATTTCTACTTTATTTTGATTTTGGGGTGAAATGTGACCCAGACATGTTCTTGAAATGTTTTACAACTGACCCTTAATGGCTGTATATCTAATCTGGTTATAGTCAACTTTTATTACAGATTTTAAATAATATTTAACCCCATAACGCATTAACATGACACTGAAGACAACACGAAATGGTATTCACAACTCATTTAACTTCCATAATGATGCATTTCTGAGCAAAATTATATTGTGGGGCAGAAAAAATTGGGGTGATTTTATTAATCAAAATAAAATAAAATACATTGCAATAAACTAAAATTAATAATACATTTCTATAATAAATCATTTCTACTTTATTTTGATTTTGGGGTGAAATGTGACCCAGACATGTTCTTGAAATGTTTTACAACTGACCCTTAATGGCTGTATATCTAATCTGGTTATAGTCAACTTTTATTACAGATTTTAAATAATATTTAACCCCATAACGCATTAACATGACACTGAAGACAACACGAAATGGTATTCACAACTCATTTAACTTCCATAATGATGCATTTCTGAGCAAAATTATATTGTGGGGCAGAAAAAATTGGGGTGATTTTATTAATCAGAATTTGATTGAACCCTAAGTTATACTGTGATATTATAGACTCGTTTTAATTGTGGCCTTATGGTGCGTTCACACCAAACACGAATGTAATTATTTGCGCGAGTAGATTACATACAAAGTCAATGCAAAGACGCAAATGTGTGACGCATTTGCCGCGAACGCACGATATTTGCCTTAATCGCTTCTTCCGCTCAAGTTCAACTCGAGCGGAAAATTTGTGTGAGCTTCTTGACATGTCCAGTTGAATCAGACAATGGAAGAGATGTTATTGTAGCCGTCTGTTATTATATAGGTCTGGAGCATAGAAAACTATTAAAATCAGGTGTAGTGGTAGTTGTATTTTATTATCATTACTACAGAGATGCTGCCATCAATAATAAAAATAATAGTAATATCAGTGTATATATATATATACACACGCAGTAGTAAAATGTAACATTAATGCAGGATCCTAACGTTACTCATCCTCCACTGGATGGTGCTGTGAACCCAGACACATCGGCGTTTGACTTTCCATCGTGTTTGGGACTTTTTGACAACAGGTACAAAACAGCGATTGTAGTTCTCCACCATAGCTGATTGCGCTGTTTTTATTCACGCGAGTGACACGGAAAACATCCCGCGAGTAATCTAGAGCAAGTGACGCGATGCACATATCCGCTTGGCGTCAGGTGTGAACACACCATTAGTTGTGTCAGCGTTAATGTCGTTTCAGAAGTGGATAAACGTTTATGGAAAACAAATGTATTTTTAATAATGATGAACAGTGCACAACAAGACCACTGAGATATATATATATGTTTTTTTTTTTTTTTAATAGTTGATTTTGATTTCATGCTGTCTTTAAATCAGTCAAAATAAAAGTCTTTCAATGTGAAAACTTTTATTTTCATTGATATGTCAAACACGCTTGTATCAAAGACTATAGAATACCCAAGACGTGTCACTCATATAGTTTTGAATGGGGACAAATGCAATGCTCAATACGGCCGCTCAACCGCAGGAAGCCACGCCTTCTGAATGAAAGAGCCAATCGGTAAAGTCAGCGAGTCACTGCAGCTGCCGGTAGAAGTCCCGGTTGCTATAGAAACAATCAGCATTCTGAGACGTGCGCTTAGGACTGCGTATGCGCACTGGCTGATCTAGCCTGAAAAATAAGCTTTTTATAATGCTATTTGAGCAAAAGTAACAACATTTATGACACAGTTGTTGTCAGATTTCTTGATTTCAAATATGAAATTTAATCGTAAGCTTAGTGAACAGCTTTGGAGAACTTGATGTTTCCCCATTCAAAGAGATAGGAGTTGCACTTGCATGCCCGAGAGGCGTTCCAAAGATGGCCGCCGAGTGACATGATTTGTCTTAAAAGGACTTTGCTTGTATTCAGTACACGACCGCCCGTGTTTTCCATACCTGTCTCGTCTTTGCTGAGGTCTCTATAAATGGGATGCCGTAGCTACGTGCTAAATCCTGAGCCTGCTTTGTGTCCACACTGCGGGAAGGAAGATCACACTTATTCCCCACCAGGACCATGGGGACGTCCTCAGAGTCCTTTACTCGCTTTATCTGCTCTCTGTCAAAGCACACAGAACATTGCATGTCTATAATTAATTTGACTTTGTGAGGTGTTTTAACCCTTTACAAACCTGATTCTGCAGGTTATGTGACTGCACACCATGTGGTGTATACCTGTACTGATGAATGTCCTCAAAGGACTTGGTGTTATTGATGGCAAAGACACAGAGGAAGCCCTCTCCTGTCCTCATGTACTGATCCCTCATGGCGCTGTACTCCTCCTGACCTGCAGTGTCCAAGATGTCCAGGAGACACGTCTCCCCGTCAATCACCACCTGCTTCCTGTAGGAGTCCTGCACAAATGAAAAGATATTTTGAGCATATTGATCAGTATATAAATCCCAAACTGTACTGGTTCTGTAATATCAATTTATCACAATACCCAAGCCTAAATTATCCCAAAAATGATATTAAAAACCTGACATTTGCAAAATGACAAATTGTACTTGTAGGCAAAAATTGTATCTGAGTTTTAAAGTGCTCATTTAGGTGTAGATTAAGTCTAGCAAAATGGTGTGCAAGTCAACATTAAATTAAAATTAGAAAGATTATTTTCAGCATTTTCATGCATGCTCTTGGTCTTAATTCATCAGCGCACATTATTCCAAAGACAATTTGTCTCCGTAATCTTGTCCCAAAACATCTACAAACATCTAAAAAACAACAACTAAAATACAAAACAACATGTAAAAAACAACTACAAAACATCTAAACTACAACATATAAAAACATCAAACAAACAAACTACAAAACAAGCATCTAAAACTACAAAAGAAAACTACAGCTGTCTAAAAACTTTAAACAAAACTACAAAAACACCTACAAATTACTTCAAAAACGAATTACAAAACATCTAATAAACAATTGCAAAAACTACACACCAAACAACTACACTTTTTAGCCAATTTTTGGCCGCCCAAAACACACACACACACACACACACACAGTCTGGTCAGCTGTCCTTGTGGGGACTCTCCATAGGCGTAATAGTTTTTCTACTGTACAGACCCTATATTCTATTGCCCTACACCAACCCTACCCCTCACAGGAGACTTTCTGCATTTTTAGATTTTCAAAAAACTTAATTATGTATGATTTATAAGCTTTTGTACCAGTGGGGACCACAATTTATGTCCCCACCATGACACGAGTCCCCATGAGTCTGTGTGTAGTCAGGTTTAAGTCCCCACCAGGTTATATAAACCAGTATACACACACACACACACACACGTTAAGCACCAAAGAAAAAGCAAACAAACAAAAACTTAGGCCTATTTGACATTATGCAAATTTGCAATCTAAACTTAGAAGGGTGCCAAGCCAGAAAAGTGAAAGGCAAGAGACACAATGGCCTTCAATGTGGAATCCACCTTTTAAACCAGAATAACCGGATCGTGCTGTTGAATCTTTAACAGTAGATTTTTTTTTGCATATTCATATATGGGTGAGTTTCACAGCTTGGTGTGGCAGCAGAAAGTGAGTGTCCTGACAGCGCTAGAGACAAGAGGTACACATGCCTCACCTCTATGGTTGGGTCGTATTCATCCACAAAGTGGTTCTGGATGAGTTGGATGGTGAGAGCGCTCTTGCCCACGCCTCCAGCCCCCACGACCACAAGCTTATATTCTGTCATTCTTCACCTGCAATAGAAAAAAAACTGTGAAAATCAATGAGCAGTTAAAGATTTTTTCTGCTTCAGCTTTAATGTACTTACCAGACTTCAAATAATTGTGAATTGACTTATGCTATTATCCAAAGCGACTTACAGTTCACTAATTACAGTTTCAGTCCGCTGGAGTAACCTAGGGTTACATTAACTATGTTGCTCAAGAGCGAAACAGTGATAGTTCAATAATAAAGCCTTTTGCGGTTTGAACTTACAACTTTTCAGCTACCACCCCAGATGTTTAACCATTACACCACAGCACCCTACAATTAGGAAACACTGCAAAGGTTTGTGTCACATTGACATTACTTAAAATGCCAGGTCTACTGGACTGACCCAAAATAACTTCATATAACACATTAAACACTCAACTTCTATCTAACTTTTAAAACAATGTATAGCTATAACTAATCCGCTTTAAATATATTTACAGAAATAGTCATTCTGGAACTGAATCAGCTGATCCACAAAAGAATACTGCTTGAAATTACAGTTATACATGATTATACATAACTTTGTTTTCATCTTAAATTACAAGCCTATATTCTTATTCATTCAACCTTACGGTTATGCTGCAATAGATTTTCTTCACTACAACTAAAAAGTCCAATTAAATAAACTGATTCCATGCATAACAGATGATAGAATACCATGATTTAACGTTATGAGTTTATGTATTATGATGCTGCTATATAACTTCACCTTGTGTATAATCACTATAGATCAATCATCGTTACAATAACTCATCAAAACCGATTAATCTACAGAAAACAATAAATTCAGTAAGTGCTACACTAGCAGAATAAAATAACAATTTTAAGTTGCGTATCTAAAGGCTAGTCCTCTGTAAGGACTTTTTACTTTGACTTTTCTTTATCATAATTTAAAATCGTTTAAAGGGGTCATATGATGCTTTTTTAAAGATCATTATTTTGTGTATTTGGTGTAATCTGTTACGCCAAACAAAAACATTACTACAGGTCTACTGGACTGACCCAAAATAACTTCATATAACACATTAAACACTCAACTTCTATCTAACTTTTAAAACAATGTATAGCTATAACTAATCCGCTTTAAATATATTTACAGAAATAGTCATTCTGGAACTGAATCAGCTGATCCACAAAAGAATACTGCTTGAAATTACAGTTATACATGATTATACATAACTTTGTTTTCATCTTAAATTACAAGCCTATATCCAGGCATAGAGGACCTACAATTGATTGGCCGAACACCGCAAGCATAATCACAAGCTTCATCTTTCAAAATAAATGTAAAGACAGAGCCTGAAAGGGGAACAGAGTCGCGTGACAGACACAGCATATGTTGACATGCTTTAATGTAAAAAAAAAACATTATTTTTCAAATACTGTACATTATTGTAGGTCCTCTATGCCCCGCCTCTCTCAAACGCATCGTTTTCTCTTGAAATCGCATCATATGACCCCTTTAAATAAAAGACTCCGACTAGAACATAATACTACGATGTTCTTGCTGCGTTTTCACCGACTACCATTCTTAAAGTATTTTAGGTACCTTTTTGAGGTTAAATGATTTACGTGTGATATAATAAAGTGTGATTTAGAGTGTAACTCGAGTTCAGAGAAGAAGTTAATCGTTAAAAAGTAAAGTCGAGCGCCATCGCATCGCAGGGCCCGAGCTCACTTAGGCGTGCGAGTAACACACTGGAACAAAACAAACACAAAAGCTCGCATAGAACCAACTCTTAGCTTTATCTTTATTTGACTGTTAGTGGCTATAAATACACACGTTAAAACAGCTTTTCTATTACTTTTACCTCAGGGTTTGTTGTCAGTTCCGCGTCTGAACAGCCTCTAATGACTCCAGCGTTTATCGTGACCTTGCTATAATGTTATTATCCTTTTAACCCGCGTCTATAAAGCCGCATATATCTGTTGACAACCCCGTCGGAGTGTTTAAATGGTGTTGACTCCGACTAGAACATAATACTACGATGTTCTTACTGCGTTTTCACCGACTACCATTCTTAAAGTATTTTAGGTACCTTTTTGAGGTTAAATGATTTACGTGTGATATAATAAAGTGTGATTTAGAGTGTAACTCGAGTTCAGAGAAGAAGTTAATCGTTAAAAAGTAAAGTCGAGCGCCATCGCATCGCAGGGCCCGAGCTCACTTAGGCGTGCGAGTAACACACTGGAACAAAACAAACACAAAAGCTCGCATAGAACCAACTCTTAGCTTTATCTTTATTTGACTGTTAGTGGCTATAAATACACACGTTTAAACAGCTTTTCTATTACTTTTACCTCAGGGTTTGTTGTCAGTTCCGCGTCTGAACAGCCTCTAATGACTCCAGCGTTTATCGTGACCTTGCTATAATGTTTTTATCCTTTTAACCCGCGTCTATAAAGCCGCATATATCTGTTGACAACCCCGTCGGAGTGTTTAAATGGTGTTTCAAACCGAAAACCGACAGTTTTACGCGGAATAGAGATGAGTTTGGTCTTTCTAGGCTACATGGCCTGCGCTCGGAGGCTGTGCGGTTCATAAATATGGGCGGACACACTGCTGCGTCCTGCTAAACGATCACTTACCCCACAATATCAACGGTTTTCAGCTGTTTACGATTATTTTCAGTCGGTGGAGGAGGTTAAAAGGACGAGTAATACGCAGTCGAGCAGCCCCTTCCGAGCATCAGCATGCATCTTGCATTATAACAGAAGAAACATCTGTAGATACAAACAATCCCGATCGGTGTCCTTTCAGTGAGATGTGCTTGACCGATAACCAACACCGCTAATTCCAGGATAGATATGGTTACACGACGGATGACAAATGCACTTTAGTTTACAGTGTAGTAGCACACAGGAATGTGCTAGACATATTCGATACTGGGCAGAGACCGGCTTTTGACAAGCGCTGAGGGCAGTATTGCGCTAGACTGGCTTGCTGCTTAAATAGGCCCTAAATATAACCGGAACGTGTACGTGCGCACGTAATCACGTTTGTGGAATCTTATTGGCTGCTTCACCTGTCAGTCAGGATTAAGGGCTGTGCAGACGGTGTGCAAGGGCCAATCGTCTACGGTTATCAACGGAATAATACAAATGAATCACGCTGGTTGCCAACCGCCGTTACAAGCCAAGAGGAAGAAGAAGAATACAAATGACTCGACCTAGATGTTTATTGTTTGGCTTGAGACTTTACTTTACACGTTTTTCTTTGCCTTTTAATGTAAACGTAGTTAACAGATACACATAAGTGTGAAACAAAGCACACAAAGTAAAAAAATAAATAAAAAAAATAGTGCTTTTTCGTGTCAAGAGCGAAAGTATTGGTATTTGCATGAATGTATTTACAGTTTGTGAAGAGGTGCTTTAGTTTTTAACATAACTAAAATGATCATTTATATGGTAACCAAAAATAATATGAATAACAGGCAAAGAAAATGCACTAAAACGTTACGAACAATGAAGACATTATTGCCATGAGTATGGAGGACGAAACCTGCAAAAACAATAAAGAAATAAATGTGTGCATAAATACACGTATTCTTGTTTAAATACATAAATAAATAATTATGCATGTGATGAAAGTAGGCAAATTAGCATGTTGTGCAGAGGAAAAATAAATGTGGAACCACATTCAGAAATAAATGAGTGATCAAAGGAAATAAATAGGATGAAACTTAAACAGTTTCCATTTGTCCACTAATTTATTTTATTTATTTGCCTACTTTAATCACACGTTTAATTATTTCTATATGTATTTAAACAAGAAGTTGTGTATTCATACACACATTTATTTATTTATGTGTGTATTTATTTATTTATTGTTCTTGCAGGTTTCGCCCTCCATACATGGGTGCACGCTTGAATTCCAGAAATATTTTACTACGGACAATCCTAAATTATTGCATAAATTATGCTTGAAATTCACTCTACGCAAACCTTGCGGTAAGTTTTAAATTTGAGTTCACTTTTAAGTATTATTTGTATTTTTTTATTATAACGGAAGTAATTACAAAATGTTTTGCAACACTAATAGGGTTGATTTACGCAAGTGGATGATTTACTTTAGACTTTAGTACACAGTCTATTATTTGATCTAAACATGTGTTGCACATATACATAAGCATATGTTCAATCATTTGAATTTTGGAATAATAATCATTTATATTTTGATTTTTCAAGATGCAATAAAAACAAAAAACCGCAAAAGACACAAGGGGTCAGTATTTCCATGGTTCTGCAAGTCAGATTTATTTAAATAATGACTTCAAGCCGTTTTGCTGTATTCAAATATATTGTTTTTTCAAACAATAACAATGTTATTGTTCAAACCGCTTGTGAGGCTCTCCGATATCGTTGATTGTCACGTGGTGTGTGTGTGTTTTACATATTACTTTTCTCAGCGCTGGCAGGATGACCAAAACCTTTTGTTGAATAAATACATAAAATAGAGATTGTTGGGCTGTTTATATTTCAGTTAGAAATTATTAATTAATCGTCGAAATTATTTAAATGACACCTCTTTTGGTATTAAAAAACGGCTTTGGTTTTCTGAGCCGTCAAGCGCCCTCTTGAGGAAGAAAACGGAATTCACACAAGTCCCGCCTCCTGCGACGAGATGAGCCAATAGGAGCCTCTCGAAGCGGTCTCTGATTGGACAGTTTAGAGGCACTTCACAAGCTTAACCAATAATAGTACACAATGATGAGACGAGGGCGGGACTTGACAGAATGCAGCGAGCCGTGTTTTCCACATTTGTAGCTGAGATGGACTCACTGCAGCACAGCGTGAAAACTTTTTCCTGTGGGGCGGTGATCCCTACGGATCAAGTCCGCTTATTTTCTCAGACTTTTGCGCTGTAACAAACACAACATATAAGAGCAGTTCGTTCATATTTAGCAAACGGAGCTGTATAGTAAGTCTTGGCACACACACAAAAAGACCCTGAATGTTACAGCGTCCTTTTTAATTTATTGCACAAACTTTGGTCGGGACAAAAAGTGGATAAATGTTTTCCTACATTTAGTCATAAAGGTAAGAGTGTACAGATTTTGCATGCGGAGCAATGTAATACTTCAGAAATGCAACCTAAAAGCAGCTGCTATATGTTCATACGCATTCAGCATCACAATCTGAAATATTTAGTTGCATGAATTAACATTAAAACAGCATGTTTTTAATATTCTGTACCGTTATACAGACCATCGCATCCATTGACATCAACACAAAATGTGAGTTTATTAATCAAATTCAAAGCAAACTGAGATGTGCTTTTAGCACTGTGGGAAAACGCATGCAATAACAGCTAAAATAATTACAATAACTGCTAAAAGTCGTTTTTCACTGCTACTTTTTTTGTTCTCCTCTATATGTGGATGCAATGAATCGTTAACCATACCTACATGAAGATGGTAGATTAGTAAATTGTAGATTGTAAATTCTCTCAAAGATTTTTTGGCTTTTTATTTGTATTCAGTTATTGATATTTGAAGGATCAGTCTGCTTAACAACATCAGTGTTTGGCAATCGAAACATGTCTATCTGATCCAATATATGCGGTTACTTCCAAACCCAGTTATTATGTAGCTATTAAAACATTTAATGCACTTTTAATTTGTATAAATAATTAGTATGTCATGCAGAATCCATGTTGTCATGCAATGCAACAGAAAGTTGGCCTTGATGGGTCTAACAAAGATTGGTTATCATGTAGGCTATTTACTGCAAAATACTCATTTAATCCAACAAAGTGTCTTAAGTGCGTTTTTGTATTGCCACGAAAGTATGCAAATGCTTCACAGTGGGAATGCGTAACTACTTTATTGAAAGTGGTGAGATGAGAGATTAATAATAAACCACTTAGTCACGTTGACACTTCATCCAGTACCCTCGTATCTCAGTTTTTGGCTGGTCCTTCAAAGCTAGCCTGCTGATCACAACCATGGCAAAAGAACAAAGGCAGTATTTTATCCAGCTAAACGTGCCATCCAGATGTTGGCGATTCTGCCAGTCTACGTCCTAGCCGTGGGCGAGGAGGTAGGTATTGGGGGGCCGACGTTTATTCTCAAGTTTATTAAAGCACCTCAGCTGAGACTTGAGACTCAACAAACTGAGATTTACAAGAGCGAAGGCGGCTCTTGCTGGTCCGTAGTTAAATACCACTGTAGGTAGACTGTTCCTGCCATCTAACGTCCTTAGAGAAGGACTTTGTTTAAAACCTGGCATGGTTTTATTCCCTTCATAGTTTTGAGGAAAGCTGTTTTTTCCTGTTACCTTCCATGAAAGCTCCTCGTTGTTTTTTACTCTTACAGGCTAAATGTGCCAAACTACGTGAAAGAATCAAGCGTAGCAAAGTACATTTTAGGACACCCAAAGAGACTTAGGGGCAAGATTTGGAGATTTCAGTGTGAATTCACTCTCTTTCTTCCAAAACCTCAGGTTATTGTTTTACTGGGGTGGGGAAAGAAGGTTTGTTTTCCTTCCTCCGTCATCCCAGATGGGAGATTTGGTGAGGACACAGTTCTCCTCTGTGTTTGGCAGATGGGAGGTCTTTCGTGGTTCAGTTTGATCGTGTAGTGGTGTTGTTTGTTTGATTTGCACCTTAATTTTCCCTAGGGAAGGAACAATATTCAAAACACCAGGTTTAAATATATATTCCAATACTGCCGTGGCTCATATAAGAGAATACCAGGAAAAAACAGTTCTTCTTTAGTATCAAAACCTGCCATGGTATAAATAACATTTCTTAGCCATATAACTCATGGATGATGGCTACAAATGAAAGTCTTTGATTAGAGAAAGCGCGAGCAGGGCTCGAATCGTCTTATCTCCTTCAGCGTTCAGTGCCCAGCTGCGTGGAATGTGTAACCTCAATGTTATCAGTTTCCATGGTGTAAAATCAAGGCCCAAGTCTTTGGATAACCACCTGCATGCCTTCAAGCCTCAACAATGCCTTAGTTACTAGCTAATCTTTTCAGTAACTTCACTATACAGTGGACCCAAAAAATCTTTTCCTCATCCTGACACCGTTCCAAACCTGTATGACTTTCATTTGTCTGTGGAGCATAAAAGATAATTTGAAGAATGTTTCAGCTGTTTTTGTCCATATTATGAAAGTCAATGGGACCCAAATCTTCCAAGCTCCAATAAGGATCAAATGGTAGCATGAAACTAATCCAGATGACTATTTTATACGTTTTTTAAGCAACACGGTCTCATTCTGTGAAGAACAGATCAAAATTGAGGTCTTTATTCACTCTCGAAGCAAAACATTGATCAAACTCATACCTCAGCCTCCCATTTGGTCACGTGACGTGAGGTTTGTCAATAGATTTCAATCTGTTCATCACAAAAAAGAATTGCGTCACTGTCAAGTCTGGATTAATTTTACACTACTTTTATACCCTTTGTGGACCTCGAAAGTATCTATCTATCTATCTGTGTTTCTTGGAGTGTTTTTACTCTTGGAACGGTTTCAGCCAGGCCTGCAACTAATTATGGGAGAGTGCATAAATTGCTAGTAATTACATGTAGCATGGCAGCTAGCGCAAGCACAACAGAATAAAAGGTTAACCCAAAATAGCTCAGCAATAGTAACGGCACACCATCTTTCCTCTAGAAATTAGCTCATTCTCTTTGGTTTTGGATAGACTTCGAAACTTGTATCATTTGTTTTTAATTTGATCCTTTCCTTACAGACTTTAGGGTTTAGCCTCTGCCAAAAGCTCACTTGATTCTTAATAACCAAATGTAAGTTTTGTAAGACATATGCTGTTAACTTCCCATTTGGAGGAATATTTGGGGGATATTATTTTTCTATATATGCTTTTATGCAATTTTTGAATCAGCCAAATCTTGAGTTTTTCATGAAGAACATGTGAGTGCCCGTACAAAACCCTCATCTAGAAATGCCATCCAAAGACAAAGTTTAACTTCAGGTTAGCGGTTTGTTTTTACAACTAAACATTAAGTTTGAGCAATAATACGTTTTGTTTGTCTTAGCAATCACCACAAATTATTCTCTTGGTCACGGACAAAGCATAAGGAAGACATGTTTGTCAAATGATTTTAATGAGCAGGTTGAAATTGGCGGGAAAGCGTTGGATATCTTACTTCATTGATTCCTGAGGGAAAATTCAGATGCCTGAATCAGAAGTATGAGCAATGGTAAGAGGATATTACTCAGTTTAGTTCATTGGGATGGTTAGCCTTATAAAGACAGACTTCACAAAATCAACGCTGGTGGAATTGATACCTCCTTCCTGCTTTCTGTCTGCAAACAACAGCTAAAGTCACATTTCACAGTGCAAGAGTTTCCTTCACGCCATACTGATGGTCTGAATGCTAGTAGAGTAAAAGATATAGAAATAAGTGGTTTATAGACATCATCGTCCTAAGAAGAGACATTTGCTGTGTTTATGAAAGAACATAATGAACAATGCAGTCTACCAAGACCAGCGCAAATTAGTGTAGGGTCGCAAACAAACACAGCCGATAATATCATCAGGTGCATGCAATCTACTAACAACACAAGCACAAAATGGATTAAGACATGCTTTTTGGGGACGTTAAATAATGGCGTAAATATATAACCAGTAAGTCGACTACCACAAACTTTAGTTAATCATTTTGCATGATTTATTTACCCATAAATTTTGTGACTGAAATGGAAACTCCTACAAACACATATGTAATAAGATCAGCTGCAAAAATAACTCTGTCCACGCCTTTCATCGCTAATGTTTTTAGTAAAACTAGTTTTTAATGCCAAAGGATTTGTGTTAGTGCAAACTGTTAGTAAATCTGGCCCATAGTTTTCATGTGGAATGATGTCATTATGAAGTCAGAGATGGATCTAGCAAATGGACAGTCAGTTCCCAAATGCTTCATTGTGACTTCCACAAATGGTGCTTGAGTCACTTCTGCAGTGCTTGTTTCAGACTAAGTGATCACTTGTGCTCAGCATGATGCGCAGATGATTGAATGGAGTGCTCATGGTGGGGCGGCAATCAAATTCAACACCGTTTCTTCCTGATTAAGTCTGGTGGCCTGAACAAAACAGTTCAAATGGCCAATGTAGCTCCAGTACTTCTCAATTTCCACACGACTTGGAAGTGCCTCGTGACGTTTGTTTGCGCTTCCACTATTTTAAAGTGACATTGAACTTATGTGGCTCTTTTAGTCTTACCAAGCACTGTGTTTCAGGTTCTCGGCTTTTTATTTTTATTCTGCTTTTCCATTGTGAAAAAGACAACAAATACTATGGACTTGTGATCTGATTCTTAGAAGGTCAAACTAGGGCTGCACGATTAATCGAATGAGATTGTCATGCGCATTTTGTTAGTAATGCCGGTTCTGTAATCAGCAGGAAATCATCATCACGTGCTTTCAGATGGAGCAGAATTTACCACACATAGCCTTTAGTTCACTGACAAGTTACACAAAAAAATCGCAGACGATTTTATTGCGCGATTATGAAATCGAAGAAATCGTTCGCGATAATGACAGCTGTTTGCATAGCTTCTCAGTGAACTACGGCTCTGTGAAGTAAATGCTGCTCCATCTGAAAGCATGGGAAAATACCACATTTAATAACATATTTTTACTCCAAACTCACTTCATAACGTCAGTCGAGTGTTTAAAAAAAATCCTTCTGTGAGATGACGTGGCTTCTTACACCGAGTAAGGCACACAGCATATTTCTTAGTATTTAAGCAGTGATAAAGGCATTGCATTATAAATATACTTTATTTTAATGAAAATTATAATAATGAGAACTCAGATAAACCGTATATTGCTGTAGTCGTGTGTTTATTAGTCACGTTGAATCAATAAAAGCAGTTAAATCTTCTGTTTCGAATTGCGATCTCGATTCCATTTCGATTTATCGTGCAGCCCTAGGTCAAACTTTAAATCACACACGTTTTGATATTACATCTTGTACTATGTCTGTTCGGACAACCTTGGTTCCCTTGTGTTTTTGGTTAATTCAAACATATATGCAGCAGATGTGAAGTCATCCGTTAACTGGGCTTCCTTGCTTCAGTGATCGCTCCTGGAAAAATGTCAGAATAGAGTCGGCTGCAGGCCACTTTTGCGTTAGTCAGAAAAGGGCACATAAAATGGCCCCACTATGCATCTGACTATTGGCTACAGGACTCCATCTGTTGTCATGTAAAGGGTAGTAAAAATGAAGGACAAAACACTTATCTGCTTACAGAAGGGCAAAAGGGAGAAAAAATTATATGCAGCGTGCAACAAACCTCACATTTTTGACATTTGCTGAGGATCGCACACCTAAATAGAGATGAAGAAAGAGTGGATGTTGCGTGACAATTCCAGGTGGGACTTTTTTGTATACATTTTTTGGGCCAATTTAAAATGATTTGAATCGAATATCCTTGCATTGGCAGCCTGGTTTCTGAATGATTCCAAACCATGAATAAATAAAAAATGGAAGAACTCCACATTGACTGCAGTAGCTATTAGTTTTTTTGTAATAAGCTCTCTTTTTTCCATTTTGGCTCAGACAGAAGAGCTCTTACAGGGGTTCCACCGCACCATATGTCTCCACACTAAACCAGAGATATTCAGTGTACTCCCTCTTACAGGGTTGAAAAAAGCAATTGAAAAGACACCTTTTTGTTGGGTAGTTCTTGGAAATAATGGCTTGATTGTTTAATGCAAAGTATTATTATATCATGTATGCAAACAATTGGGTTACTGTTGAAGAAATGGTAGAATGTGGCAATAGAAAAGCCAAGGTCATGGATTGATTCCCAGGAAACATGTCCTGATAAAATGTATAATGATAAAAACTGCTGCTTTAAATTAATGCAGTTTCAATTAGAAGCTCAAAAACGAGCTATTGTTAAGCTGAATTATGAATGAATTATACTGTGAAAGATATCCAGAACTGCCTGTTTAAGAAAAAAAAAAGGTTTACTATATGATCAATTCTTATTTTTCAATTATGAAGGATCTTTAACTAAAGACTTCTGCTGAAAAAACTTGGTAAGCTTTGTTTTAACAACCTGGTTTTTAGTCCCAAAAAGAGTTGTCCTTTGAGGACTGCACATCGTTTTTTATGAGTAATGCATCATTTTGTGTGCACTGAGATCTTGTGAATTTTCTCAGCAAAGCCGAAGATTTGCTCAGGCGTGCGTGGTTGCCAGCCCTTAGTCTTAAAATTGTACCTATTCACAGAAGTGGGAGGAACATAATGTCAGGTCCAGCTGGTCTCACTGTATCCAGCAGGACGTCCACACTGCAGCCAACTCTTTTTCATGTCATCCTCCTCCTCTTCACACCCTCGGCACACCTCCACAAAAAGCAGATTCATGGCCAATTCGTGTCTTCAAAAATATGCTATTTTGGGACCATGTGTGAGCTGTTGTTTCAAAGAAACGGAATATTTTTTTAGTATCTTGTTTCTTTGTTAAATACAGAAGAAGAGCTGATTGTTCAACTAGTCAGAGATCTGAGGAAGGAAATGTGTCCATCTGGAAGCACAGAGGTCTCCTGCTAAAAGCACAGTCATTTCCTTTTACAAAGCTTTCCTGATTAGGAAAGGCTCTCATTATAACACTTGTCTTTGTTCCTAGACGGATGCATTTCAGATTGTTGTAAAGTTAATGGTTATTTGTTTAAGCTAAAAAAGGTTAGAAATTTGTATATAGAATTTGTTCTTTTAATGGCTTTCTAACCACAAATGCCACTTTGTAACCTCATTAAAAATAAACATTCAGCTGAGAACAAAGAGACAGAACAAATCGTGTGGGAATAAATCATTTGCATTTACAGAAGAAAATAAAGCAGCAAAACAATAGTGGTAAAAAGATACTTCACCCAAAAAGACCATTTTGTCATAATTTACTTATTACCCTCTTGTCATTTCATACCGAATTAGCGGTCTTCTGCTGTTAAACAAAAAATAACACCATAAGTGATCCACATGTGCGCTATATTTCAAGTCTTCTGGTGCCTCAAAATAGCATCAGAACAAACTTGCTAAACGAAACACCAGTCTGCAAGGTGTCTTTGACTTAAAAATACAAATTTAACAAAAGACATTCAAAAACACAAGATTGAATTCATTTCAGACGCCCACATTGCCCACACTTATTAGTGTGGCAGAAGGCAGAGAGAAGTGTATATCATTCCCAGGTGTTTCCTAACCCGTGTTGTGGTTGTTGCAGAGTTGCTGTGAGGGGGGTGACGGCTATAACACTGGACCCCTGGAGCAGGACAGTATGACGTCACAGACCAGCAGCCCCAGATCCTCCAGAGATTGACCCAGGATGGAGCTGAAGGTGTGGGTCGATGGAGTTCAGCGCGTGGTCTGTGGGGTCACAGAGGCCACCACCTGCCAGGAAGTGGTCATCGCTCTGGCTCAAGCAATTGGTAGGTAGTGTCAATTTGAAGTTGCTCTTTTAAAGGTGCTGCATGTAAGTTTTAGACTCTACTAAAGCATAAAAATACCATAATATGTTTGCAGATATTTAAGAAACATGCTAAGTTAACATACTTGTTTATCTGAAAAACAATGCAGCAGTCAGTTATTCTCCTTTGAAAATGTGCGTTCTGGGCCGGAATGTCAGTCTCTGTTTTGGTTTGTGAAACCCGCCCACTGCCAGTTTACCCAAGTGTATTTCGTCACCCCGGGTTGCCAGTTGGCGGAAAACACAGCGTATTTCATTTCATGCATCGTCAAGTGCGCTCGTTCCTGCATGTGCGTCAAGTCTGAAAAGGAGGGGTCGGGTGAAAAAAAAAACCCTCTCCAATATTTTGAATTTGGACTGCAATACCTAGTTCAACCACTCGGTGTCAATCCTACATACAGCACCTTTAATAAGAAACATGCTAAGTTAACATACTTGTTTATCTGAAAAACAATGCAGCAGTCAGTTATTCTCCTTTGAAAATGTGCGTTCTGGGCCGGAATGTCAGTCTCTGTTTTGGTTTGTGAAACCCGCCCACTGCCAGTTTACCCAAGTGTATTTCGTCACCCCGGGTTGCCAGTTGGCGGAAAACACAGCGTATTTCATTTCATGCATCGTCAAGTGCGCTCGTTCCTGCATGTGCGTCAAGTCTGAAGAGGAGGGGTCGGGTGAAAAAAAAACCCTCTCCAATATTTTGAATTTGGACTGCAATACCTAGTTCAACCACTCGGTGTCAATCCTACATACAGCACCTTTAACGTAATCTTTCATATTAAAAAAGAAATTGTATGGAAAAGTGTTGGCGAAGCTACTTTGAAACTGCAGTTTGTCAAGCTACAAAAATATTCACAAGGAATAGTTAAACTAAGAATGAAAACTCATTAATCACTCACCCTCATGTCGTTCAAAACTTGTATGACTTTAAGGAATAGTTCACCCAAAAATTTAAATGACCCTATGATTTACTCACCCTCAAGTGATCCTAGGTGTATAGGACTTTGTTCTTTCAGATGAATACAGTGAGCTTTTCCCAGATTTACAATGGCAGTGAATGGGGTTTAAGATTTTGAAATCCAAAAAACTGCGTCCATCCATCATAAAAAGTACTTAGCATGGCTCCGGGGGGTTAATAAAGGCCTTCTGATAGTGAATCGATGCATTTGTGAAAGAAAAATATCTATATTTACAACTTTATAACCCACAATCTCTAGCTTTCGCTAACTTTCGTATCCACGAGAGAGTGGCGTTCCAGCGGATGACGTAGGCGTAGTATAAGCTCCTTTGAGAATCTGCTAGTTTACAGCAAAGGAAAGCCAGTCTCCTCTTGGCTTATATCTCGAAATCCTCCGATATTTTTCTTTACAGTTTTGTACTTCTAAGTCGTGACCGGTGTTTTGTTTTGCTCTCTCCTCTGCACTTGTGTGTTCGTCACTTCTCACCGGCGCTACACCTACGTCCTACATCATCCGCTGGAACGCCACTCTCTCGTGAACATGCATGCGACAGTTATCGGACGCTAGAGATTATATTTTTCTTACACAAACACATCGATTCACTTCAGAAGGCCTTTAGGGGTTGTAAACTGAGAAACCAAAATTCCCTTTATCTTTTGACATATAAGAGGTGCTGTTCTATTAAAAACAAAATAATTGTACTATTAAAAACATCCTGTAAGTTTCAGAACTGAAAGCTTTCTTGTTAGTCTAAAAACAATAGCTTGTGGAATGTACTACTCTATGATATAAAACTGCCTCTTTAGCCCCGCTCACGGATTCGTGCATGTAGAGTAAATAAAGATAGGGGCGAATGCAAATCTACGTAGAAACCAAACGATAAAGATCTTTATCGTTTGGTTTCTGTGCAGTGGAAAGTTGTGGAAAAACAGTCTTTGCATTACCTTCCTTCTGATCTGAACATTAGGAAATTGTTTTATTATTTTTAATGAAGATCCAGACCACATCAGTAAGAACTTGGTCCTTTGTTCACTTCGTTTTACCGTGGATTCGTTTACAAACTAGGCACAATCCGATGCAGGATTTTCAGAAAGATTGAAAATAAAAGACAATGCTATGCCGACTATATTGGATCCGACAGTAATGAGACAAGTGTGAGTAACTGTTTTCATTACATGATTACTATTGCTTTGTCTGTTATTACAGATTGTTTGATATGTATGGAGTATTTATGCATTTTTAACTTAAATCGCTGCATACACAATCATATCAGTGGGCATTTACTTCCGAATCTACAATCCGCCGCACCTATTCAAATGGAGCATTCTGAGGAGCGGGGTTAAAAACAGGACAAAAAATAGCCTATTACTTCTGAATTATGTTTTATGATGTAAAAACCTTGATAACATTATAAGTGGACCTCAGAGAACAGTACAAAATAAAAAACAAAGGAAATGAGTACTACTCAAATGAGTATGTAATTCAATGAAATGAATCGTCTGAACAAACGTATTCATCAAAATGATTTAGACATCCCAACACACAAGGAGTAACACAATATGACACAAAAAACACTGATAAACAATTCTGTCATGCTACTGCTATCTTTTAAAAAATTGCTCTTAAAATAACTTCTACTACCAAAAAGCTGTGCTTCTATTTTTGGTTGGTTACTCCCCAGCAGTGGCATGGAAGACATAAATCATGGAAGCCATAGTTGCTAACACCGATGCCATACATTTTGAGTAATGCTGAAACCATCTGGCATTGAGGTTGATTGAGTAATCATCATCCATTTCATAATGAAAAAGAAGATTAAGTATCGAGAGTTTGTTTTGGCTTTCCAACAGCTTGAGACTAGTTTAACAACTTGTCTAAAGACATCAGGCATATTTTAAGGAGTTTAAAGGAGAGGGCGCAAATAGTCTACAAAGCTGATTTCAGTTAATTACATCACCATTGGGACCCAAAGCACTTTGTTTTTGATTCAAACCTGTCTTGGTCGACATCAGAGCATGTGAGCGAAGTGGAGCGGTGTGACGCTCCGCTCCGTTTTCCGCTCTATGGACGTGCGCTCCGCTCAGTCGCTCTAACCGCACAAGCAAGCGCTCCATTAATATTCCGCTCACGCTCACCGTGAACCAATTCCCGCTCAGATCCCGCTCCGACATAAAATTTCTCTAGTAGGTCTAATTGTTTACTGTTTGTAACGAAATTCTTGGATTATTGTCTAAAATTATGCATGCTGATAAATAGCAATTATCATGTTTCAGAGCGAAATTCTTACATTCTTCTTAATTTTATTAATTGTAATGTATTAATTAAAATGTATTAAATATATGAATCTAACCTTAGCAAACCTACCTAAAATGCAAAAACTGAAAAAGTGTATTTGATTTTCGTTAACTTTATTTCCGTGAAAATAGCTGCAGTTGTTGTGCAATAGAACATTCAAAACAGGCTCATTAAAACACAAACGCACACAACATCATGGTTTGATTCTATTTTCAGCTGCACTCAGACTGGTACAATCTAAGGGCCCCCTCTTGTATTAGTGAGAAACGCACTGGTACAACCAAAGTGCCCGCTGACATGGAAAATCTGACTCATTCTACTGAAAGAAAAAACTCTTAAGAACACCTCAATCCTCTTTGACAGTTTTGAAAGTAATTTGTATGTTTTTACTGAGGGAAGAAATTATATATATATAAAAAAAAAACATTGCTCACTGTTTCAAATGTGTATCTTTAGATGAAGTGCACTAATTTTATGAAGAAGAATTATTCTGTCATTTAAGCAAATTATATGGTAGTGGAGAAGAACAGGAAATGATGGGCGGAAGAGGGTGGAATGGGATTGGGAAAACATCCCTAATATATTTGTGTATTCACATAATGATATAAGTCATACCATAACAG
The DNA here is from genome assembly GCF_001515645.1 of Sinocyclocheilus grahami. Classification (NCBI taxonomy): domain Eukaryota; kingdom Metazoa; phylum Chordata; class Actinopteri; order Cypriniformes; family Cyprinidae; genus Sinocyclocheilus; species Sinocyclocheilus grahami. The sequence goes on from NW_015505546.1 coordinate 630,367, forward strand.
ATTTAAACAAGAATTACACTGTGGGGTTTTTTCCCATTAAAAAGGTTTTACAGAAATAAAGTAATACTACTTTGGCAAAGTGTTTATAATGATGTACACTAACATGAGATTGTAAATCATACTGTTTTCATTGACAAATTGTTGCTTTAGCATGATGCTAAGGTCAATTTTGCAACATATTAGTCAACAAAAATTTGTTGAGAGCACCTAACAATTAATTCACCCCAAAATTAAAAATTATGTAATTAATTATGCATCCTCATGTTGTTCCAAACCCGTAAGACCTTTGTTCATCTTCGGAACACAAAAGATGTTTTTGATGAAATCCGAGAGCTTTCTGACCCTGCATAGACAGAAACGCAACTACCACATTCAAGACCCAGAAAGGTAGTAAGGACAACGTTAAAGTAGTCCATGTGACATCAGTGGTTTAACCGTTATTTTATGAAATTACAAGAATACTTTTTGTGCGCAAAGAAAATATAAATAACGACTTTATTCAACAATTCCATGTCAGTCTTCGAAGTGCGTTCACAATAGTATCACGACGGATGCGTGTGGTGCTGCTGACGCAAGAGCCGATGTTCTGACGTAGAACGTCCATCTCTCTTCGTTCATCGTCTGTATATTCTGGTTCAAATAAGTAAGGCTGGGCAAAAAATTGCAAGTCATTCTCTCGAAATCTTAAGACATGTTTACTTCAAACATGTTTTATGTACAGTGTGCGTCTTCTGCTTGTAAACAAGGCACAGCGCATCCAGGTTCTACATCAGAACGCCAGAAAGACTGACATGGAAGAGAAGAAATTGTTGAATAAAGTTATTATTTTTGTTTTCTTTGTGAAATTTCTTGAACTAGCCCTTTAATATCTATGGCTTGTTGGTAGTCTTGTTCAGTACTGTAATCATTGTTCTTTTTTATAGGTCGCACAGGACGGTATACATTGATTGAAAAATGGAGGGAGACCGAGCGACATCTCGTTCCTCACGAGAGTCCGGTGGCCTCTCTGAACACTTGGGGGCAGTATGCCGGTGACGTGCAGTTTATCCTACACCGTACTGGTCCATCTCTCAATGAGTACCCCTCAACCGAAAGTCTGAATCCTCGGGGCCCAGAGCGTGGCTTGCATCGGCAGAGCCTTCCGTTGATGGCCAAGCTCCGAGCTCCGGGTGACCGTTCCCTCCGTCGGCGTGAGCCACGGCGCAAATCTCTGACCTTCACCGGTGTGCCCCGCAGTCTGAGGGACATCCTTAGTGGAGGCAGGCTCAGTGACGGTAGTGCCAAACAACGAGAGGTTTTAGTGAGAAGCACTCACAATTCACCATCAATGTCCCCTCGGTTATCAGGCCACCGCGTGGAGGATATTACCCAACTGGTGAGACTGCAGAGGGAGACTCTTTTGGTTCTAGACAGCAGGATAGAGGCGTACGAGGCAGAGCTTCGAATGTTGACTGAGAAAAGAGTTGGACTAGAGGACGACGAACTGTATGCGAAGATGACAGAGGAAGTTTCAAGATTGGAAAAGCAGGTGCGAAGGAGCAAGGTGGAGATTGAGGAAGAGGAATTCTGGGCAACCGAGCTCGAGATCGAGCGGGAGAGCGAGAGGCAGCTGCAGGAGCACCTCCAGGAGTTGAGCAGTCGGTTGCGCGGCTGTGCGGCGGATCTGGAACAGCGGCTGATGTCTCTGCAGGGTGTAGAGGCAGGCATAGAGGCTCAAAAGCAACATAAGGAGATCAGAGAGAGCCAGCAGGCCAGTGAGGGGGAAGTGAAGGCTAGACTTCAGAGAGTGAAAGCAGAACTCAAGGCTCAAGCTCAACACACGGCCCAGCTTGAAAACAGCTCAAGAGCAGTGGAGCGCTCACTGACTGAGTCATGCAAAAGACTGCAGGTATGTCACGTTTCACAAACAAAAACTTGAGTAATACATATGAAATTTTGAAATTGAAGACTGCAGTTGTAATCACTGGTCTTGTGCCAGAGATTATTATTAAAAAGATAAGCACTGCTTTTCACCAGTATATGTTGTGTTGGCTGCAAAGAAGTCTACAATACCTGGATAAAACTATTAACTATAGCTGCGTTTCACTCCACTTTTAGACACACACTGGCAAACTTCCCTAAGCAATTCCCCTCGGGGGAATCCCCACTGCCATTTTGAAGTGCGTTCCACTTCGTAAAGTGGATGAGGGAAGTTTATATGGACAGACCCTCGACCCCTCGATTTTGACAGAGGAAGCGAGTCTGCTTCATATGCACACTTCAGGCCGCTCCATAGACCACAATGCAATGCGATTGTGACGTCATTGCAGATCTTATCCCCACCCCAAACAACTCTATAATATATAAATTGTTTTTTATATTTATAACAGGCCAAGCATACCTTTATACTGTACATATAGAATGCTGTACCAAACAAATTTGTAAGGGGAAAAATGTAAACAAAAGGGCTTAGAAAGTTCCAGTTCAGCCCATTGTAAGGGTTCCGCCTGTAGTGGGCACCCATGCAACGTAATCAATGACGTACATTCGAGTAAACAAGACGGAGGGAAGTTTGCGAGGGAAGGGCATAAAAAATTAATTGGAACGCAGCCTGTTTGTTTATTTCAGTACCAGTTGTTTGAGTGGTGCAGGATCCCCCAGAAGTACCTAGAAGTAAAGGCTAACATACACTACAAAAAAGTTTGCTCTAATTTGCAGTCTGGATGAGTTGACACTATTTGCCGAAAGTTGACAAATGTCACCGAGCCATTCTTCAGATTTTGGCCAGTTGGGAGTTGACTGATTTCTCGCAGTGATCAATAGCTTCAGACCATGATTCCATCAAGCTGAAGGATATCAAACACTTTTGATATTTAAAGCTGATTTTGAAATACTTATCATTTGTCATCATTTGGTACGGTGCAATCTTTATTTAGTTTTTTTAGTGTATGATGTCCATTTTTTCTTCTGTAATCATTTACAGAGTTGGCAAGTGAATGATGTCTAGTGTTTCAAATCTATTCAGATTTGAAAGGGGTCCCATTATGCTCTTTTACAAAGTCTTGATTTTGTTTTGAAGGTGTACTAGAACAGGCTCTCATAATAGGTTGTTCGAAAAACACATTTTTTTTCACATATTTTACATTATTACAACACCTCTCTCCCCAGTCTGGCATGAATGGCTCGAATAGTTCCTGTATCAAATGAAGGCCCGCCTTCTGAAATACGAAATGTGCTGTGATTGGTTAGCTGGGCCAGTGTGTGCTGTGATTGGCAGCACTCGGCGCCTGGTCGGGAAATGTCATGCCCCTTACCATAGCCACCTGCGAGCTTCAGTGTAAATATTGCATCAAAATCAAATCAATTTGAGCACGATTTAAACCCGGATGATTGTAACCACTCTAAGTTTGTCTGCCCTGGGAAAGCTAGCATGTCTCCGACATAGTGATAACACTCGCTGCCTTCTCTAGTGCAGCTCAACCAGGTCTCGTCCCATTCGTCGATATTTGTGATATCACAAATCCCGGAAAATATGCATTGTAGTCCAAACGAGTCGTTCGTTGTAGTTTTTGAAAAGTGATTTGTTAAATAAAATATCTCCTTTTGAAGTGGACTTTGCGCTTTGTAACTTTGCAGATCTTTTTTATGCTCAAACAGCAACATTACAGACTAAAGTTGAAAAAGTTAAAGCATAATAGGCCCCCTTTTAAAGTGTTTCGGTCTTAAGTTTGACGTCATGACATGTTGACAGTGGTGATTAGCTGATGGCACCACAAGAATCAATGTGCAAACATTAGTCCTTCTCCTTCATTAGCGACTAGCCTTAGCTGTGATTTCAAAGGCAGCAGGGAGCATTTCCATTTCACGCTTTTTAAGAGCCATCCAAAAATATCTGCATCTACCAGCAGGGACTAACTCGACCAGTCTAAACAGCCAAAACTTGACTCTGTGGTTTCCTCCACAAGGCTTCTTAAGTAGTTAAACCAGCAAAATGTTGATGCAGGTTGACTAGCCTCAACAAATGGCAAATGGTGAACAACATAGCTGGTTGGAAGTACACTTAGCTAAAGTTCCAAACCAGCACTCACTAACAAAGAAATTCATGCTGGTCTTAGCTGCTCTTTTCAGAAGAGTTCGGTCTAAAACATTTCTCACTTCTTGTGATTGGTGTAAATGCAAAAATGGCACATCTGTTTAGAATCGTGAGCTGATTTTGTGGGAGTACATTGGAACATTGTTACTGTTTATAGCCAGTTGTTACTGCATTGCTGCAGGCTGAGTGCCAGTTGCAATACTATACAAACATTTCATTAGCACCTTCTCCACCCTCTTTCCACCAGGAGAGTCAGTATGAACTGGAGCAGCTTACCAAAGAGTTGAGGCAGGTAAACCTACAGCAGTTCATACAACAAACAGGCACCAAAGTCACTGTTCTGCCCGTGGAGCCTGGCGATGATGACTCCAACAACACAACTGATTATAAAGGTATTATTTTTACTGACAATATATCTAAAGCCCCAGGGATATGCTCCATACAGTGTGGATTCTGTTAGGACTCTGTTAGCGTGAATGAAAATAAGACCTCAACCATAATGAGTAATAAGTCCATTTTACAAGTGTCATTAATGACCAGCGCCAGACCACATCTGTTTTTAATTTAGTGCAGTGCCAAGTAACTTTTCACTTACACATCTAGCAAAAACCTGCAGGCCCATGTAGGACAGAGTTAAAAGCTTTTGCGTGGTCCTGCTTCATCAGTGCCGTGACAGATTATCGTTGCAATGATTGACTCAGCGGTCTTGCCTCTGTCATTTACTCTGTCGAGTACAAAAATCTGTTCTTTTTTTCGGACTTTATTGACGTCAAGCCTGGATGAAAAATATCATTGCCGTTGCAAGTCTTCTGTTTGTAGATGTCACTGACTTCAAAGTGCTTTTTCTGTTATTGTTTATATTACTAATCCAAAGTGCCACCTTGTGGTTAGAGTTGGTATTGTACGTGTTATTGGCCAAACAGTTTACAATATCCAAAGGCTTGGCTACTTGGCTAATTAAAAAGGCTAGTTTGAATATTAGCATACTGAATGCAGTCTGAATCTGATCAAATAATGAGTCAAAATCACAGATTATATTATTTCCAGCTCATTCGTCACACTAGAAATAAGTAAACTGCATTGCATTGTGGATACAGCATTGTGCTCTGTTGTATTTGCATATTCCACACTCTAAAAAATGCTGGGTTAAATACAACCCAGTGCTGGGTAAAATAGGGACAAATCCAGCAATTGGGTTGTTTTGACCCAGCGCTTGGGTTAAATGTTTAACCCAACCTTCTGGGTAGTAACCCAACCGCTGAGTCAAAACAGCCCAATTGCTGGATTTGCCCCTATTTTACCCAGCACTGGGTTATATTTAACCCAGCATTTTTTAGAGTGTATGCATTAAAAAAATTGGCATTACATGCATTGTATCCATACTATATACCACAGAAATAGTTGTATGGTGGTGTGATATTCCAAACAAGCAACTGTTATTGGAATTAAGCAAAGATTTATGGAAATATTTGGTCAAGACTACACTCATTTTGTTTGTATTCTTAAGTTGTTCCTAGCATATATAGTTAAAATGAGCTTTACAATCCCTGTAAGCACAATGAGATATTAGACAAAGTTCTTTAAATTGTTTTCTTTCATTTCCCAGACTTTGCTGCATTAACTGGCTCATTGAAACGACCGGGTTCATCTCATCCAGTGGTTGGCAGCATCCATGGACTCCATAGTCCGATCTCCTCAGGTTTAAATCCTGAGGGCATCTATGTCTAAGGACCACTTGGTAGAAGTATTTTTGAAATATATACAGTATGTTTTGAAACTGAAATTTTATTTGATGCTACTTCAAGCAAAACTTGCTCAGCATGAAGGAGAACTTTCAGTTTCCTATCATAATACTTGATCTTGATCACAAAGAGCTGCATACCATTTCAAATACAAACCATACGTATGTTGATTTTCATATGTATAGTATCATTGTAGTGTCTAATATTAGAAAGTGATATCTGTAACCTTGTCACATAAAAAAAAAACTAGTAGATGAAGGATGAATTACTTTGGAAGCATAAATATATTTTTGTATTCTTATCTTAGCCACATTTGTATGAATGTGCAACATTCACATTTGTGTTTACTTTTAGTGGAGATCAATCTGATCCGTAATAGTTGTTTTTTTTTTACATTTCATACTATGGTTGATTTATCAGTTTGTATAAGTGTTTTACTGTTGAGCCAAAGACAATCACTTATTTTAGTTGCAATATGTTACTGCATGACTGCAAAATATTGTACTCTTCGCTTTAATTTTGCCAATGTCATTATTGTTGAAATATGCATAAATGTAACTGATACTGCTTGAAAATGTACTTTTACTCTTAAAGGAATAGCTCACCCAAAATGAAAATTTTCACTCATATTCGAAACATTATGACTTGGGAGGTATATATATATATATAAAAAAAATGTTTTAAAGGAATTTTCATATTGGGTGAACTATATCTTTAATATTATATATTTGTTATATGTAATTTGTTGAGATCACAGCTGTTTAGCTGAAAGTAGTGCCTTTCTGAAATTCAACCCAAGCCATGTTAGGATCAGCTTTAACAATGGTGCAAGCATGCTGACTCTGTGAATTCGATTATATAAAATATATTATGACATTTTATGCTCGGACTTTGCTCATTTGGTGTCTTCTAAATATGGCTGCATTTAATTTCAGTAGATTTTGGGGGTATTTAACCTTGTTTTTAATTTTTTCCTACAGTTAAGCATGTACTATAATTTGAAACAAATGTAAACATAGAAAAGCTTCATACAAACCCCTAAAAAAAATCTATATATAGTACTGTGAATTACTATTAAACCCTAATCACCCCATATGGATGCTTCTTATTTGACAACATAAACCTTTTGAATAAAATATGCAAAGTCAAGTGTAACAGCAAGAGAATAGAATTGGCACCTGATTAAAAGAAAGGTAAGCTACACACGTGTGTCCAGCTTAGTGCTGCTAACTCATGTTGAGAAGGCCACCGTCCCACAGTATGTGGGGTTTAACTACAGCCAGTATGGGGCTGCAAGGAGCTCCAGCCAGACAAAACGCCTCGTCCACATCCAGACCCCATTCCCGAAGAGTTTTCAGGGCAGATGCACAGACATTTCTAGAGCCCCACGAGGTTAAGACACAGGTACAGAGAGGGCTGTTCTCTTGCCCAAACCTCCTTCTCATCTGACCGATCAGAACGGCAAACTCCTTCATGCAGATCTGGTAACATAAGACTAGGTTAATATGACTAATGAAGCTTAAAAAACAGTACTAGACCAAAAAAAAAAAAAAAAGATTGTTGCGTAAATACAAATATTTCATAATTTACCTTTGCTGTTTTGATGGTCTCTATTTGGGTTTCACTGAATCCAAACTCTGAAAGACCATCAAGTGAATCCTCAGAGAAACCGATAACGTCACCAGAGAAAATGACCGTTAGCTGATTGAAGACATGATCATCAGCTTGATCGTACAGCAAAGCAGCTGGAATTCCTAAACTCAACAAAATGTGCAAACATAAACTAATGTGTATTAATGCAAATATTCGTTTTTTTTTTTTTTAAATCATGCATTAAAAATAAATATTTTAAAACAACTCGTTAAATGTTCATGAAGTGATCTACCTGTATGCAGAGCTTCATAGACATCATCCCTTTCAGTAGAGAGGAACAGCTTAACTTTGTTTGACTGAAGAGTATTTATGAGTTCTTCCTTTTTGCAAAAGAAAAATTTGCCAATTTCTAGACCTAATGATAGAAAAAACCAATGCAAAATAAGCACATGATGTAAAAATAAGCACATAACAACAAGCATATCATGCTTAATAAGAATTGCATAAAAATAGTATACAAAACAAGCACTTATGAAATTTTTTTTATGTTTTTTCATATAACATTTAATAAAAACATCGAAATACTAAATATTTAAAAGAAAAATCAGGGGCACCTTCTTTGACCACTTGGAGAGAAAAAAAAACATTTTAGTCCCTATTCTGTATCTATACAAGTGCTGTATTAAAATGGCCTTACCAAAGTGAACTTACCATAATGCTTTACACTCTCAACTATCTTCGTTTTGATTTCTTCTGAACACTCCTTTGAAATGAGGATCACTTCAAAAAGCAAACAGTCGGACTTGTTCTGTTCCACAAGTCTCTCATTCACTGTTTGCACAGCCTACATTCACAGCAAGCATTTTAAGATCATAATAAACCACCATAAACTGCCTCTGAAATTGGCCATGCATCCTAAAAACTTGACCTACCTTCATAAAGGTGAATGCTCTGCCTTTGGGTAGTGCATCTTTTTTTTTTATGTTTTTTCATATAACATTTAATAAAAACATCGAAATACTAAATATTTAAAAGAAAAATCAGGAGCACCTTCTTTGACCACTTGGAGAGAAAAAAAAAACATTTTAGTCCCTATTCTGTATCTATACAAGTGCTGTATTAAAATGGCCTTACCAAAGTGAACTTACCATAATGCTTTACACTCTCAACTATCTTCGTTTTGATTTCTTCTGAACACTCCTTTGAAATGAGGATCACTTCAAAAAGCAAACAGTCGGACTTGTTCTGTTCCACAAGTCTCTCATTCACTGTTTGCACAGCCTACATTCACAGCAAGCATTTTAAGATCATAATAAACCACCATAAACTGCCTCTGAAATTGGCCATGCATCCTAAAAACTTGACCTACCTTCATAAAGGTGAATGCTCTGCCTTTGGGTAGTGCATCTGTATCTGTGGACGTTGAGATTGAGTCCAAGTCAAATAGGTCATTATATTGCAGCGCAATCATAAGAGGACCTGTGCAATTCTGCATGAACAGATGAGATACAGTCATGGATGGGCGTAAATCGAGCACTTTATTAGGTTTCGTTAGTTACTGGAGTTGTTCACTAGAAGATAGTGTAGTGACTTTTACCTTTTTATCTTCCATTCTCTTCAAAATATCCCTTTTACCTGCATAAACAGACGCGGAAGTGAAGGAAACGTGGCGAGCGGTTACTTAAACGAACACAAACCAAACCTGCGCGCAGTTTTGCATGATATGGACACTCCTAAAACATATGATGTAATAAAAAATGAAATGCGAGCACAATTCCCGCCTACTTCACGCTGTGCACAGTGCAAAACAGTGCTGCCGTCAACATTCACTTTCAATGTACGTTAACCCGCCGCCACCCTGCGCTCTGGAGCGGCACAATTTACGAGCCAGATTAACTATTGCTGGAGCAGTTTGTGTTTTCATTAAATATTCATTATTAAAAATCGGTCTTTAACTACACTCTGTCATTTAAACAACCAGTCAGTAATTGCACTGATTTCAGGTTTATTTCGACGTAGGCTATTGCAGTTCAGCAAGTTCAATTCAATTCAAGTTTATTTGTATAGTGCTTTTTACGATACAAATTGTTGCAAAGCAACTTTACAGCAAATTAAGTTTTTACAATATTTAGTGGTAGCTTATCAGTGGTGACGGTCAGTTAATGTACATATGGCAGAAATGTACGGAAAAATCAATTAAAGACATAATCAAACAGACGATGAACACTATTAACAGCAATTATTATATGATGCAATCAAACTTATAGCAAATGTGGTAGTTCTGTATGTTGTTTCAGGGTTGGCATCATGAGGTCCTCTGAGGGGTTGGCATCATCTCTTCTCAGGTGTTCTGGATCCAGACTGAAGCTTGTGTAAATCCTAGTTAGGCAAAAACAGAGAAACATAATTAGCATAGATTAGGGTTACCATACGTGCCATTTTCCCAGGACCAGGATTTCTATATTGCCTAAAATATCATACACCTATCGGTCTGCACTCGCAAACAAAGCCAAAACCTAGATATTTTAGGCAATATAGAAATCCTGGCCAGGACGCGTCCTGGGAAAATGGCACGTATGGTAACCCTAGCATAGCTGCTGTTCCAACCAAACAAAATTGATTTGTTTAACCAAAGCTAAAGAATAATAATGTGCATTTGATCAGATATAACTGCAGTACACAATTATGAGATGCATTATTTGAATGCAAGTGAGCCAGATGTTGATTCAGTAACCACTCTGACGAACACTGGAAAATAAAACCGAGCCCTTTGAACGGTTCATTAAAAAAACGTTTCAGAAGAGTCAGTTCGGTATATAGCCTACTTTATTGCTGTGCATGGTTTTGAGTCACTTAAACGAACCGGCTCATATGTCATTTATAGGTCATTCTTCAATTGGGGTGGCAAATGAGAGGCAGAATTTGTAAAAATTCTTGTTTGCTTTTTTTCTAATAAAATGTATTGCTGTGCATTTAAAATGAATTTTAAATTAAAATATAGTTTAATATGCTATATCCATTAAAATAGAAGCTTAAGAATATTTTGATTTTTAAATAATTTCAATCAAACACTGGTGACACAGCCACTTATGTCTATATGGTGTTACCGATATTTGAAGTAAAATTTTGGTTTGTTCTAAAATGAGCAGGGATATGCAACTTTAGGTAATAATTTATGGTAATAATTAATAAATAAATAAATGACTTTAAGGATTCAGTTTCATTGATCATTTAAATTTAAGTTATCTTAAAGGGGTCATATGATGCGATTTCAATTGTTCCTTTCTCTTTGGAGTGTTACAAGCTCTTGGTGCATAAAGAAGATCTGTAAAGTTGCAAAGACTAAAGTCTCAAATCCAAAGAGATATTCTTTATAAAAGTTAAGCAGCACATTTTATGGAGGACTGTTTCCTGATCCTGGTAGAGTAGACTATGCCGGCTGTTCTGACTCAAAGACTGTAAGTGCGTTTTCATATTTAAAGAGTTTTTATATTTTATATATTTAAAGCAAGTTTTTTGGGCAGTGTAGAGTAGCGCTTGTTGTTTGTCATTTCTCTGATCACAAATGCAGACATGGTTTTATGTTTACACGGCGCGATGCGATGCAACGCAACACGTAAAAAGACAGTATAAATTATTATAATCCGTAATTATGTCCCCACTGGATGCAACAAATGCCTCGTTTATAATGGGTTTTCATGTTTTTGTCTCGTCGCTCCGGCTGGGACACGGCATCACAGTATGGTAGGGGCGTAACATTTCCGTCACACGCTTGAGGTATTCGGCCAATCACAACACATTGGATAGCTGGCCAATCAGAGCACACCTCGCTTTTCAGACCAATGAGTTTGCGTTTCAGAAAGGCGGGGCATAGAGGAGAAACAATAATGTGCAGTATGTGGAAAATAATGTGTTTTTTTAACCTTAAACCGCATAAACACATTTCATTACACCAAATACACAAAATAATGTTCTTTTTAGCAACATCATATGACCCCTTTAAAATAAATGTTTAATTGTTCATCTTGGCCCCTATTTCTGCCAAAGGAGAATAGTTTCTTTAAAAAAAAGAAAAAAGTATATAAATAAAAAAAGACAGCAAAAATGGTTTGTGGTACATTTATAGTCTTTATTCTAAAAGATTAAAACACTTTATACTCTAAAAACATTAAATTATAAGATTAAATGGCTCTGAAGGAAAGAAATTTCAGATACATTTTGAAGTATTAACACCACAGACTTCACATAGTTAGTGGTATTACCAGGAAAGACAGTAAAACCACAAACACATCAGCCTAAATCCAGACTTTTCTAAAATGGAGGCTGCCATCATGATGATTTCAAGATCAGGGCACATATAAGTATGTATTTATCAAAATTTTGATTAAAATATGTCAGATCTGCAAGTTATCATGCATATTTTGGTACAAATGCAATCTCTCAAACACAATTAAATATGTATTTTAAAACAAAAATGTAACTATTAAGAGTACACAAATTGTGTTTACAGTACAGAATACAAAAATGTTATGGTTTATTGGTATTTAATTACATTGATGAAATAAACAGTTGGATGTGCCACAACTTTCTTCTTTTAAACAAGGAGAAAACTGAAGTCATTGCATTTGGAAACAAAGATGTAGTTCTCAAGCTGAATGCACACCTTGACTCTAGGGGTCTAACAACTAAAAATCAAGTCAGGAATCTTGGTGTGATTCTGGAGACAGACCTTAGTTTCAGTAGTCATGTCAAAGCAGTAACTAAATCAGCATACTATCATCTAAAAAAACATTGCAAGAATTAGATGTTTTGTTTCCAGTCAAGACTTGGAGAAACTTGTTCATGCCTTTATCACCAGCAGGGTGGACTATTGTAATGGTCTCCTCACCGGCCTTCACAAGAAGACCATTAGACAGCTGCAGCTCATCCAGAACGCTGCTGCCAGAATTCTGACTAGAACCAGAAAATCTGAGCATATCACACCAGTCCTCAGGTCCTTACACTGGCTTCCAGTTATATTTAGGATTGATTTTAAAGTACTTGTACTCGTTTATAAATCACTCAATGGCCTAGGACCTAAATACATTGCAGATATGTTCACTGATTATAAACCTAACAGACCACTCAGATCATTAGGATCGAGTCCAAGGGTTCACACAAACCAAGAGGAGTCCGCTTTTAGTTATTATGCCACCCGCAGTTGGAATCAGCATCCAGAAGAGATCAGATGTGCTAAAACATTAGTCAGACTTAAATGCCGACTCAAAACTCATCTGTTTAGCTGTGCATTTATTGAATGAGCACTGTGCTATGTCCGAATTGCACTGTATTTTATGTACAATCATTTTTATTTCTAACTTTTAAATTCATTTTAAATCAATTTTAAATCATTTTAAACGTTTTTAAATTCCTTGTTTTATTGTTGTGATAATTTTTTTATGATTATTTTACTTCCTTTTATGTAAAGCACTTTGAATTACCATTGTGTACGAAATATGCTATATAAATAAACTTGCCTTGCCTTACCTTTAAAGTTTATTTCAACTGTTGTAAAGTAGAGGGACACCACTTGCCACCACAAATGAAAAAGGACCCGTATATCAGACTACTCATATTTGCTCTATTATCAGGATAAAGGTTTCTTGCTACTCTGGTAAAATATTGTTTATTTTGTAGATGGATATATTTATTTTGCACTAGAAGCTATATAGTCTTCCAGTCATAGTGCGAGGAACAAACCGGAATTAAATCTTTCCCCGCCAGCGTTTTTGAAAAAAAGTTGCCAGCCACTGCCAGCGTTTTTGCTGATTTTCACTAAAATTTCATAGCCTCCAGAATATGTTGCTGTATGAATATCTGAACATACAATACATCAAAATAAAGATCAGACCCTCTACTTAAAAAAAAAAAAATCGGTTTTATTCTATAGCTTCAAGCATTGTTTTTTTTTTTTTTATCAACACATAGGTTTCATAAAAATAGCAACATTTTGAACAAAAAGCTGAGAAAATCGTGTTTTTATCAAATACTACATCTGGATCTTATTCAGTAATATTATCAAAGCAAAGATGCAGTAGGCTAGATGGCTTCCATCAGTACTCCCAAAGCTTGCACAGGCCTTTACCACTTTCCTGGATTGACATTTCACTCTGTAACATTAGGCAGTTTTCATATGCGGTAGTGTTGATGATCGCAATATTTTTCATATGCATATGCATACATATAAGATTGCTCGTTTCGGCGTCTTCCTGATCTGTGTTTTTGATCGGCACTTTCTAGACTCATTCAGGAGATGCGTAATAGCGCCCCCTAGCGTATAACAGTGAAAACACGGAAAATCCCATGTTTGGCAGGGAAAGAGTTAAAGAGATACTCCACCCAAAAATGAAAATTCTCTCATCATTTACTCAGCATCACACACTCACAGTGGTGGTAGGCCTATATGATTTTAAAAAAATTTGTATTCTTCCATTCCAGTGGGCTTGTAAAACAGGATCGTTGAATTGGATGATGAAGAACTGGATCATTCCAATTCGTGAACAAATCATTCAAGCGAGTATGTAAACTGAACTGACTCGATTTATTCACAAATCAGATATGGGAATTTCTCTTATGAGTAAACTTGTTTTCCTCACTATGCCCTAATTTGTTTGAAGGGTTTAACCCTCCGGAGTGAAGGCTTCAAAGGGATGAATCTGCTACCTGGAACACACTTTTGTGTCATCTTGCTGGGCCAATTATCAAGGAAACGTCATTGCACAATTGACCCTTTGCAAAGAGATCGATTGACAGGCGATCTGACAATCATAACACCGAATCTAGCATTTTGTCCAACAAACAAATCAGACAGGAGAGTAGATTAACTTCGGTGGACTTAACTTGAAAACTTGTGTGTACTGACATGATATCTTTCCACGGTTGAAATGAAATATGTTCTGATGTTCATTCATGTTTATTTCGTGCTTTAAGTAGGGGAGACCGGGGAGTGTTGTAACACGGGGTTGGTTGCAACACTGTCAGTTTGACAAGTCAGAAAGGAGCTGTGGTGATGTCATCAATATCATACACTCCATTCACATGTTTAATGTTACAGGAGAAGTGGCATGTGAATGTGAGCATCATTGTAGATTTTATGACCAAAAAAAAAAAATTTCTAAGTAATTTTTTCATTAAGATAATTTTTTGCCTAGCAACCATTGTGTTGTAGATACAATTATTTGACTTACATAACCTAATGTAGCTGTTTCTCTAATTTAATGTGATACTTTGCATTCATGCTAACTTAAAACCCACATGCTAAAACAGTTAGCTATTATGGCTGTTTGGGGTGGGGATAGTTGTAACAGTTCATTAAAAATGTTACAACCAACTCCTTATGATGATTCCAATGAGTCCAGTTATCCAATCACATCCTCTATTGAGGCAAAGTCATGTGAGGTTTTTGTTGCACATCAAGGGATTTATGTAAAATGTGTTTCCATCATAGTTTATGCGCATATCGTCTTATTGGATAAAAACACTATCCGCCTCAAATGAGCACATACGTTTTTTTTGTGCACAAGTTTTTGAATTTATGCGCATCTTAACATTTCCATCCAGCATTTTTTTTATGTGATATTCCAAAATTCGCATAAAAACAGGTAGATGGCAACACAGCTAGTGACTGAATACAGTACACATTCACACAAACACACAGCAATTGTTTTTGTGCTCAATTTAAAGTCCTAAAAGGAATACAATATAATGTTTTTGTAACTTTAAACGGTTCACTTTATTCAAAACTGACTATTCTTTGTTCATCAATAAAGTTTTTGCATAAATTGGAAGTGTGAGTCTTATTTCAGCAAATTACTTCACACTGTTATATCTGCCCCCAGCCTGTGTTACAACTCACCCCAGTAGTGGGGTAGATTGTAACAACGGAACTCTTTGTATTTGACATTAACTCACATAATTGTCTCAGATTTTGTATATTAAAAAAATTAAATGTAATGAAAAATGCAGTTTTCTCGTAAATTCCATTAATTCCTATGCGGGTCAAAAAAAATTTATCGCACCCATTTAAACTCCTCGAATCCACTCAATTTTGTTTGTGTGTATTCCCAGCGCAAGTGTGACAAAAGTAAAGAAATCTTGGACCGGTACGATCAACACACGATTTTTAGAATTTTTTTGAAAAAGAATTTCGGGTCAAAATGACCCGAGGGACGGATGAGGGTACAAATAAATGACCTTAGAATGATAAATAAATACATTTTCTTCAAGATGACTTTCCACAGTATCAGGTTAGCATGAATATTTAAACAGTAGTGTGGCAAGACTGGTTTCTGTTGTAATTTGAATGTTCACAGAACGTATAACTTCACTGTATGGACACATTAGGTGCAATTTTATATTTACTAAGGTTTTGAAATGACATTCTGACAGAATTTTCATTTTTTTGGGTGAACTATTCCTTTAATTTTGAGTAAACCGTTCCCTTCATTCATTCTAACCAGTAGGGGGCGTCACAAAACAAGGTTACTAACTCAACCATAACTTGCCAGCCACTAACTATCTTTCATAGGTATATTTCCAGTGACCCACTGGTCCCATGCATTTCACCATGACACCAAGACCGACATTAAAACCAACTAAAACACTTCACACCACAACAGCTGCTCCAGGCTTCCTGACCTCTTTACTGGACAGGATTCCTTGTGAGTATATCATATGAATCCTCGTTTCAGCACCTGCTCCATGGGCCCCGATCTAATTCTGCCACTTGCGCACATTTCTTGCTACTCATTTTTCACTGGTTACAAGTTTAACTTGCCATAAGTCTCCTGGCCATGGTCTCGCCTCATCCTTCAGATGTGTGTCATGGTGCTATACTGGACCGCTGCTTTGCTGCTGTGTGATGGAATATTGTTGTTTTTGCCACAACAGTGCCAAGATGGGCCATCTATGCTATATTCGCTGCCATCGTCCTGCTCATTCTTATCTGCGTGATATGCTGCTGTGTAAAATGCTGCTGCAAAGGGAAAAAGAAGAGGAAGAAGAAGCTGGACCAGAAGATCAGTATGAAAGGGATCTCAGGAACTACAACCACAGCACTGGTGAGAGATGGGTCGTCCATGCTTAAATTGTTCTTCTAGTTGGCACTAAGATTGGTTTTCCAAGAAACCAAAGCCTTTGAAAGTAAAAGATAGTAACTTAAACATTTCTCATCAAATACTTCCACATTTTTAACTTTTATTGCTCTATAATCTTGCAATATATCAATAATAAACTCATTTGTGCCAGTGTTTATTTCTTTATAAAGAGATTTTAAAGGTAAGGTGTGTAATGTCTGCACTGGTGTGGCAAGATAAAAAAAAAAAGTACAATTGTTTCCTCATACACTCCTATCATATGCTACTGGTTGAAAAAACATCCATGCCCCGTCCCCCAAACTCACCCCATTGGCTGCCATTGTTGACATGGTCCTTTAAAGGAATATTTCACCCAAAAATTAAAATTTGCTGAACATTTACTCACCCAAAATATAGATGAGCTTGTCTTCTCACTAGAGCATATTTGTAGTAATGTAGCATTACATCACTTGCTCACCAGTGGATGCTCTGCAGTGAATGGGTGCCGTCAGAATGAGAGTCCAAACAGCTGATAAAAACATCACAATGATCCACACCGCTCCAGTCCATCAATTAACATCTTATGAAATGAAAATCTGGGTGCTTATAAGAAACAATGTGTTAATTGATGGACTGGAGTGGTGTGGATTACTTGTGGATTATTGTGATGTTTTATCAGCTGTTTGGACTCTCATTCTGATGGCACCCATTCACTGCAGAGGATCCACACAACCACAGCACTGGTGAGAGATGGGTCGTCCATGCTTAAATTGTTCTTCTAGTTGGCACTAAGATTGGTTTTCCAAGAAACCAAAGCCTTTGAAAGTAAAAGATAGTAACTTAAACATTTCTCATCAAATACTTCCACATTTTTAACTTTTATTGCTCTATAATCTTGCAATATATCAATAATAAACTCATTTGTGCCAGTGTTTATTTCTTTATAAAGAGATTTTAAAGGTAAGGTGTGTAATGTCTAGATAAAAAAAAAAGTACAATTGTTTCCTCATACACTCCTATCATATGCTACTGGTTGAAAAAACATCCATGCCCCGTCCCCCAAACTCACCCCATTGGCTGCCATTGTTGACACGGTCCTTTAAAGGAATATTTCACCCCAAAATTAAAATTTGCTGAACATTTACTCACCCAAAATATAGATGAGCTTGTCTTCTCACTAGAGCATATTTGTAGTAATGTAGCATTACATCACTTGCTCACCAGTGGATGCTCTGCAGTGAATGGGTGCCGTCAGAATGAGAGTCCAAACAGCTGATAAAAACATCACAATGATCCACACCGCTCCAGTCCATCAATTAACATCTTATGAAATGAAAATCTGGGTGCTTATAAGAAACAATGTGTTAATTGATGGACTGGAGTGGTGTGGATTACTTGTGGATTATTGTGATGTTTTTATCAGTTGTTAGGACTCTCATTCTGACGGCACCCATTCACTGCAGAGGATCCACCAAGTGATGTAATGCTACATTTCTACAAATCTGTTCTGATGAAGAAACAAACTCATCTACATCTTGAATGATTTGAGGGTACGTTTTCTTTTTCAAATTTTCTTTTTTGGGTGAACTATTCCTTTAAGTTTCTCAAGAATGCAAACTCATGAGCAATAAAATATTCCTCTGGGTGGCGTTCACTAACGTGACACTGGATGTACTGACAGGTCCAGCCTGAGACAGAGGATGTGGAGTACGGCTCAGCTGACCAGCAGAGAGGAAAACTGCAGTACTCACTGGAGTTCAGCGCATCCAGATCAGAAGTAATCATATAATTTTTACTGATTTTAAAGCACCCCTACTGGCAAGAAGCATAAGCTACTTATTTCTAACTTTCATCCACCTGCTTCATACATCTGTTCATTCCAAAATGCAAATATCCTTAGTATTATATTATAAAGCAAGTTTGTACTTTTAGAATAACAACAAAGTCATTAAAACTATGAAATGGAATTGAAATGGAAAAAAAACAAGTCAGAACTACCTTATATTTCATCTTCTTCTTCACCAAATTCATTATTTGTCTAGATTCAATTTATATGCTCGCTCAAGACATTCTATAAATTAGCTTCATGAGGTGCATCTTTTTAATTAAAGCCCACATGAAATGAAAGTTGTGATCGACTTTAAAATCGAAATTTGGAATATTGAATAAAAAAATATTAATAGCAGGGCTACAGGAACACCAATTCAGGGGCAAGAAGCATACAGACTTTTACAAAAAATGACTGAAAAATTTTTTTGTCTGTGGATTAACTTGCACGGATTAATTTTTCAGTACAGGTCTAGTAATGTGTACTAATAGAGTATAGGGTCAAATGTAAATTCATGTAGCATATACTTTTATATTAAAACTGTCATAAAACAGTTTTCATAATCTTAATCTTATATGTACTGTACCATATTTCTCATCAGCTGACTGTAGGGATAAAAGAAGCTGCCGCTTTGAAAGCGATGGATTTAGGAGGAACATCTGACCCTTATGTGAAAGTCTACATTCTTCCCAACAAGTCCAAAACGTTTGAGACGAAAGTCTTCAGGAAAACCCTTAACCCAGTGTTCAATGAAAATTTCAAATATCAGGTAAACCATGCAGCATATAAAATCGTTCATTATCAAATGGGCATAGATTAATGTAGGAAAATAATCTGCTGTCAGCTCAAACAATGACCTGATGAGGTCAAGACCAAGCTCATTAAAGTGGAGTTGTTAAATTTACAGCCTATTTACAGTAACTAAACACTGATGTGTTGTTTTCATCACTTGAAGATCCCTCAGAAGGAGCTGATTGAGTCGACACTGGTGATGCAAGTCTATGACTTCAACAGATTCTCCAAACACGACATGATCGGTGAGATCAGACTGAATCTGTCCACTGTGGACTGGAATCATGTGATTGAGGAGTGGAGAGATCTGAGCGAAGCTTCCAAACATGAGGTTCAGTTCAGTCAAATACGTTCTCAAGTTCAATGTATTTTTTCATGTAGTTAGCTCACATAAATTATATTGATATGCAGTGCAAAGTGTCATTCTCTACAAACCAGAAATTGGAGAGGTCTCGAATAGTAGTTTTGCCCCTACTCTTTCTGTTGCTGCAGTATGGATGATGCTCCTACAAAATTATTTTGAGCATAGAGCATCATGTAAAATTACAGCGAGTCCCCCTGGAGCAACCTTATGTGCCCTATACTCAATGGCACAATGGTGACAAATTGAAATTTCTGCCATCTTTGCTCGTAAGCACTCAGTGCTTGACGTAATTTACATTATGACCCCATGCAAGTCACGACTGAAAATCAAGATTGCCTCAACAAGACACAAGAGGCATATGAGCGTTCCCTATGCATAATGTAACTGCTAGTGTAATCGCATCTTAAATGTCATCCTATATTGCAGCAAGAACATCTGGGAGATATCTGCTTTTCTATTCGTTATGTCCCAGCTAGTAGTAAACTCACTGTGATCATACTGGAAGCCAAGAACCTGAAGAGGATGGACCAGGGAGGCTCTTCAGGTGACATACTAAAATATCCTACATCCTCAGAAGTCTAGTCTGCAATCACTACTGACACAAACAAAACTTCTCAAACACTAAAAATGGCCTCACAGGGAAAAAAAACGTGCCTTTACCTACAGTTTTGCAAAACGTACCAATAAATACAATTCACTACAATTTCTACAATTGAAATGAATACTAGTGGCAGTTAAAAACACCTGAAAGGTTAGTTCACCCAAAAATGAAAATTCTGTCATTAATTACTCGCCCTCATGTCGTTTCAAACCCGTAAGACCTTCATTCATCTTCGGAACACAAATTAAGATATGTTTGATGGAATCTGAGAGCTCTCAGACCCTCCATAGACAGCAACGCAACTGAAATGTTCCCAAGTCCAGAAACGTAGCAAGGAGATCTGTAAAATAATCCATGTGATATCAGTGGTTCATCCGCAATTATACGAAGCTACGAGAATACTTTTTGTGTGCAAAAGAAAAAAAATAATAAAAAATAAATAAATAATCTGTATATGCAGGGTGTGACAGCTCTCAGATTCCATCACAAATATCTTAAAGGGGTCATATGATGCGATTTAAATTTTTCCTTTCTCTTTGGAGTGTTGCAAGCTCTTGGTGCATAAAGAAGATCTGTAAAGTTGCAAAGACTAAAGTCTCAAATCCAAAGAGATATTCTTTATAAAAGTTAAGAGTCAGCCACACCTACCTAAAACGGCTCGTTCTAACACGCCCCCACATGTCTACGTCACTATGTGGGAAGATTTGCATAACGCTGCCCAAATGTTCACGCAAAGAAAGAAGGCGTAATGATGAAAAGCTCAGGTACGAGTCCTTGGAAACACGAGTCATGATAAAAGAGTTCACAGACTTGTAAAAGCAAGCTAAAGCAGAAAAAAACATTGCCAAATTCAAGTTAATCTGTTTTAGATAAAACTGAATGTGTTTTTTTAGTGCCACATACTGGACATTTTACTTTGGAAGTGTCACAAAGCCTGAAAGAAGCAATGTAATATCATTTTGCAAAAAGGTTGCTACCGGCTACAATGTTGCAACTGTTATTCCAATTGCAAAATTGATCAGACATTGCATTATTTCAGCTACAGAGAGTATGTTTAGCTTAGAAATGGTTTAATCACTCTGTTTTTGTTCTGTAGACCCTTATGTGAAAGTTCAATTGATTCTGGATAAGAAAAAGTGGAAGAAGAAGAAAACATCAGTGAAGAAGCAGACACTGAATCCATACTTCAATGAATCTTTCACTTTTGAAGTGTCATTTGAACAGATTCAGGTGAGTGAAGCCTAACTGGTTGCTTAGATGAATTAAGGGTCCAATGGCAAATCAACATTTGCTGTGATCTTCTGAACCCATTGTGATGTTTATCTCTATTAGATTGTTTGATTCTTGTAGGTTTGATTTGTGTCTGTGGGAAAACAAAATAGCATTGTAAAATCATAATATCATTCTTACATTGTGATTTCAACCACGTCAAGTAACTTATGTGTATAACTGTTTGTTTCACTTATTATCCCTCATACAGAAAGTCCAGCTGGTCATCTCTGTGTGGGATCATGACAAAATGAGCAGAAATAATGCGATCGGCAAGATATATCTGGGCTGTGATGCTACAGGAAACCAGCTGCGTCACTGGGCGGATATGCTGTCCAACCCACGCAAGCCTGTGGCTCAATGGCACACGTTACTCTCCTCTGAACAGGTGGACACAACGCTGGCCTTGAAACACACGCTAAAGATCCCATTCACAAACAAAACCTTCTGAAAAACCTGCATTCCCATTCCTTTGTAACAATATTCACAAGAATTGCAATAAGTTATACTGTGCAATGGACAGACTATGGACCATGGCCATTCTTTTTCATTTATTTGATCCATATTGTTTTAGTGAAACATTTCATTACTCTCTCCTATGTTGTCTTCTCCCTCATTTGTAGCTGTTAGCAAGTCCAATACATTTTAGTGCATCGTTCATATAAAAATCAAGTAAATCTGTTTATAAGAATGTTCTTCTTTAGAAACGCTTATTTTTATAGTTAAATATAGCTGTTTGCCATGTTTTCAAATAAGATATAATGATACATCTAATTTTATTTGTTGTATTTAGCATAACTTTATCTGCAAGATTAATTTAATGCTGTCACATCACCCTAATTTTTTGTATTGTATTGGTTAGCCACTATTCTGATGACCCTGTGTTTAGAGGAATTTTACTGAATTTTACAGTTTTATTGTTCATACAATTTCTGATACAAAGATGAAAGAGATCCGCACTCGTCCAAATTTAGCCCAAAAGGCACAAAAATGTGCAAAGGTGCAAAAGTGCAGAACATTTTGGGGTATTAACCCTTCCTCAGTGCCATGTGCTACTATAAGCAACACCTGCGTTCATTGAAACATGAAACTGGACAATAATCCTACCTTTGCCTTTAAAATGGAGGTTGATGCATTTTTACAGGATTCACATCAGAAGGGTTTGATAAATCAGTCGGAGTTCAGATTTTCCTCTGCCTAAAGTTCACAAATGGGAAAAATAAAGGGATAGTGGCAATACATTTTTTCTGGATAAAAGGGTTGAGAAATCCCCATATTCCTGTGAAATAAAATTTTAAAGTGCATCCAAATAGAAAACAGCTATTTTAAAATGTAATACTATTTCACAATATCACTGTTTGTATTGTATTCATAATCAAATAAATGCACACTCGATGAGCACATGAGACTTACCATCGCTTATGAAAGATTCTTTTATGCATGTATTTTCTTGCACAGCCTGAGCCACTCCAAACAAAAATGGCTCGATAGAAAAGAACAATATAGAGCACTTACAGCTGATCTGGAAGCAATTTCCGTTCTCCATTTCCCTTAACCATCACAAAAGCAAGCATACAGCAGGTTTATGATCAGCAGAGAGAGACAGTAAACACTGTTGACACGACCTTTAGAGTCTCCTTTACTACTAGAGATCAGAGTGCAGCTTTCATCTCCGATCAAAGGAATATTCCTACTAGTTCACCATGCTGTGCTGGACACATCCATGCTGCGCTTATTGGATCAAATATTCTTACAATTTACAGCAACATGTTAAAATGCAATTTATTCCTGTGATGCATCATTACTCCAGTCTTCAGTGTCACATGATCCTTCAGAAATCATTCTTGAAAATGGTTTATGTGTGTGTTTTGAATTGGATTCTGCAAGAACGTACATCGCATGTACAGTACACTTCAGCTGCAATGCAGCCATACAAGGCAATCCAGTTATGAATTATTTAGTCCTAAGTACCTTTATAAAACACATCTTCTCATTTGCATGTCTCGCATCTCTAACTGAAATCTTGTTCTTTGTGGTCAGGAGACCACACCTCTGAAGCAGGTGGGATTTGAGCAGATGAGACAACCAGGTCATAAGTAATTCAACACTTTGTTATGTAAATAAAGCCTTATACCACCCACTGGTGTTGGGCCGCATTTTATCCAGCATTTATGAGGGTCAGTTACCAAGTGGTCTCATTATTATAACGTTTTTTGAGGATGAAACGCTTCGGCAACCATTGAAAAACCATTTAAGTGACATGTCCGTTGTCAATGCATTCAATTTTTTGTCAATTTGTGATTGGCTTTGTTGACATCTAACTCTCAAATTACAATAAGGCTGCTAGTTCATTTCTGTTTTGAACAGTTATTTTGTCGCTTTCCAATTCTGAATGAGGAGACTTGCTGTGAAATAGTGAATGGAGTTACCGGTGTAGTTTTGTTACTCGAGAGCAGCGTGTGACGTCAGGATCCGGAGGGGTTTTCTTGGATACTTGCAGCAGCTTGAAGCTGTCTGTGATTATCCTGAGCACAGATAACAAGCTGTCACAAACGGTTTCAGCCTTCTGACTCTAGCATCTGCAACAGCAACAAAACAAGGTATGAGGTTTGGTTTATTCGAGAGGTTTTCTTTCTTTTGTACAGCGCTTTGCAAAAAAGTATCTTGGTGCTACATGGTACTGTGGTTATACTACTGTAAATGACGGTGTGTTAATATGTTAATCATTCAGTACTGTGTTATAAGGGAAGATACATTTTACTACAGTAAATATTTCTTTAGATTTCTAAGTTTGTTCATTTAAAGGCTGCCGAAACTTTTCAACGTTTTCATTGTTACTGCACAGACAGTTAACTCAAGATCAGTGTTGGGGTAACGCGAGTTACGTGATCAGATGACTTTTTTCAAGTAACTAGTAAAGTAACACATTACTTTTTAATTTACAAGAGAATATCTGAGTTACTTTTTCAAATAAGTAACGCAAGTTACTTCTTTTTTTCAAATGTATTGATTGACAGCTCTTCTGTCCCCATGTTGAGAGAAATCAGAAGATGTTACTGTAGTTCTAAAATAAATATGAACATGCATGAATTCATCTCACTCAAAAACACACAGATTCAGTATTCCTCAAAATTAATAAAAATAATGCAACTCAGAATATGACGCAAACCTGCAATAATTCAATGTTAAACAACACAAATATGCTTTATGTATTTAATCCCATTCTATTAACCAATGTCTTTGCTTCTGACCTTCGATGATCCAGTTCAACCTTTTCCATTTTTCTATATATTTTTCTTAGTACACTGTAAGAAAAATAGGTAACACTTTACTTGAAGGGGTGTGCATAAGACTGACATGACACCTTCATAATCATGACATGACACATGTCATGAATATGAAGGGTTTTTATGCATGTTTATGACAACTGTCATTAAGTGTCATTCGCTCAGTTATGTAATTTTTAATGCAAAGATGACATTGTTTGAGATGTCTTTGTTATGGGCTATGGTTAGGGGTAAGGGTAGGGGTAGGGTTAGGTCAAATAATGTCATATTTGCATTAAAAATGACATAACTGAGCGAATGACACTTAATGACAGTTGTCATAAACATGCATAAAAAACCTTCATATTCATGACATGTGTCATGTCATGATCATGAAGGTGTCATGTCAGTCGTATGCACACCCCTTTAAGTAAAGTGTTACCGAAAAATATGTAGAAAAATGGAAAAGGTGGCGAAAAAATGGAAAAACAACCTGCGATTGTTGATGAGTTAGTAACTAACTCAACAATCGCAGCTACAAGCTACTAACAAAGTGTCTCATAAATGAACAATAACAGTATTCAATTATGCAATTATTATTATTACTATTAAATTAAACAATTGCAAATAGCAGCTAACGTGTGTACTGCTAAGCATCTTTGGATTTTCTCGTTTTGTGTCATTTAAATGGTAAATTGTGCCTTTTTATCGTTTGAGTCACTTATCAAAAGTTGCTAAAAGTTGCCAAATTAATTTGAAAAATAGCTAAATATGTTGCTAGGTGCTTTTGGAAGAAAAAGTCGCTGGGGTAGTCTGAAAAGTTGCTAAATTTAGCAACACAATTGCTAAGCTGGCAACACTGCCAATAAACCCACAGAAGAAGAAGATAAGAACTACATTTCCCAGGAAGCGCAGCTCGTCGCTTCCGTGAGCGTCATTCAGCTGAGCGCTGCTAAGATGAATGGCTGGGGTTTGTTTAAACAATCTTATGTTTAATATATTTTCTGCTCACAAATGTTATAGATGTCTTGTATGTGTGTCTTCTGTTTGTTGCTCGCTGGTGGTTTGCGTCGCGTGCATGCAGTGATACCGCACATCCATCCGGATGAAGCTGCACAAACGCATCTGATGAGACGTAAACGCTCATTTAACGCAGTGCTCATTTCCCCCCGAGCCATTCACTGTGGTTTTATATAATCATGCATGCGCTCGGCGGCATGAAACCAGCATTTGATCGTGAAATCACGCCATATATATATATATATATATTTGTGTAGCAGACTAAAGTCCTGCAATGCTTGAGTGCGGGGGTGTCTGTCTGTGCCTTCACTGCAGTCACACATCTGACCAGCATATGCATGCCTCACACTGCAAGCAACACTCAGGATGAGAAATACATGGCTTTGGAAATGTTATGTGACTTGTTTACAGGGGGTGGAAGATGGAAGCGTTGGAAAAATGGAGCAGAGACATCATGGCACCTCATCAGCTGGATAAGAAAGCGCAGTCCAAACAAAATGGTGAGATTTGCTTGGATTGTGTCTTTGAAATGTCTTTAATGTCTGGTCAAATTTATGCTAAAATGCACAAAAGCAACTGTACTATAGCAAAAGCATTGTAAAAATATAAATATGGACTAAGTTTTATAAATATACCAACATTCTCGGACGGCTCATCCTTAAAATATATTGATGATCACCATAATTATTAACAAAAAGTTAAATAGAAGGCCAGATGATGAATTGCAGTTAATCAGAAGTGCTGTTTTAAACCATACACCTTTCCACAAGCACAAAACAGCATCAGGGTAACATGCATAATGCTAAAATAATGCCAGACGTGAACAACATAGAATGTCACGCAAAACACCATAACGCAGGTAACTGTTTACAAAATAAGAACATTGGAAAATAATGTTTACATTTTTTACTGTATATGTCGGCTGCATGTATTGTCTTGTTCATTAGAGATTTTTTTCACTGCAGATTATTTGAACATTTCTTTCTACTTCCAAAACCCTAAGGTTACATTTTATAGTAAAATAACACGTTCTGGTATTTTTTATTTATGTATTTATTTTTAACTTTGCATCCTCATCTTTTGTAAATCAGATGTTAAAAGGTTCCCATGGCCATGAAAAAGCTGGAAATAACAGGGAATGGAAGAAGCCTGGAAAAGTCATGGAAATTAATGCAATTTTTTAAAATTTTATTATGTATTATTGATAACTTTATCATTCCTACAAAAGTTATTAAAATTTCAGTTTTGAGTATATCATTGACTACCGTTTATTAGATTTTGTGCATTAAGTGATGACACATGACTAGGAAGAAATGTATTGGTCAGAAGGTGTGCATATTTGCATTTTTTGTACACATTTTAAGCTTCTGAATTATGTTCCTAAAAATCGAACTTTACACCTCTTGAAGTAACTTTTTGTTTTTGATTCGCTTTTTTGTTTGTGATTTTATTAAAATTTTTTTTTTTAAATAATAAAACTAATTAATAGCCTTTGGTTTACACCACAGCTGTAAACCAGTATTTTCTAGAGCCCATTTAATTTGATTGGATGAATGTTTGTAGTGCAGACATGGACTATAAACCACGAGACTCCAATTTTGATTTCACAAGATCTTGTTTAGTTTTTTTTGCTGGTGCTTTGATTCTGTTTCAGGAAACCTTTTTTTCTTTTGGGCTATTTTATTCAGGCATGATTGCAAAAAATCTATTCAACTCTATCAAGATTCGCAATCGTTTGCAGCTCCAGACAATTTCTCGTTCAGCATGTGCCACTGGTAAGCATTACAGTATGTGTTTATGTACATTTTCTGGATTATTCAGGACATCATCACATATTTTCTGCTATGACATTCATATATTGTGTATGTCACTGTCTAACAAAAGTTTATTTCTGTCAACTACCTTTTTTTAGTATGTTGTCCATAGGTATTCAAACCTGATTTAGCAAAATGATTAATTGTAAATTGAAAGAAATAAGTCTTATTACAATTTATTAAAGAAATCTTAAAAAAATAAAAACATTAAAAATGTTTAAAAAAACATGAAATAAAACAATCATATTCATGAGAATCTGTGGCACAAATTGTATGTGCTTGTAAATGCAAATTTATTTAAAATAACTCATTGTATGGAACTGTAATTAATGTAGTTGACTGTTTTTTTTGCATTGTTGACAATGGTTGTTTATTTTCACTAATGTGCAGATACTTCAAATTTTAAAAACATTAAAAATGTTTAAAAAAACATGAAATAAAACAATCATATTCATGAGAATCTGTGGCACAAATTGTATGTGCTTGTAAATGCAAATTTATTTAAAATAACTCATTGTATGGAACTGTAATTAATGTAGTTGACTATTGCATGAGTCTGAATGTTTTTTTTGCATTGTTGACAATGGTTGTTTATTTTCACTAATGTGCAGATACTTCAAATTTAGTTGCAGCTGAACGAATCCTCAGGCAGATTTCGTCAGATTCGCTGTTTAGTGCTGTGTCGTGTTAACAAACATGCACACAGTCAATCGGCAGAACAATAAAACGATGGAATGACTGTCTGAAGTGAGATATGTGGGTGTATTAATGCATGAGTCGTGTTTTCCTGGATCAGACAAACTCTCAGCTCCATTAATGAGCATCCTCATTGAATCACACACACTCGGTGACAGACAGGTGCCTTATAGGGAGAAACTTAAGGGCATTTCCTTATCAGCCTGTTGAGCACTTAAGAACACGGCTGAAGTGGAACTCTTGTTTTGCTTTGGGAGATTTCATAATGCCCACAATCATCAACATGTCAATAGAACATCTTAAACCTTGTGGCCTTTGTACATTTTCAGTGAGCAGAAGTAATAGGAAAAAAAATACTGATTTAAATGATTGGGCACATTGATTGAAATTATTTGATTTTAAAATAATTACTCCTTACTCTGGGATCTGAGAAGTGTCTAGATTAGTGACTCTTGCATTGTTGGAATGGTTTTAGAAGATAATCCCTTTTTGCATACTGACTTTTTATTGGTCTTGTATCTATCCAATCATCTTGTTTACTCGGAACCAAATTTTAGATGCATATTTTAATGCGTCCATATGGACCCCTTTACATCAAACATGAAGGTTATTAAACTAAGTAAACTTTGTTTTAAAGCACATTCTCTTGCTTTTGTTCTGGTATTTGAACTTTTCTGTGTTTGACTAAATGTGAGGTAAAAGATCTGTTCATTGACCTCAAACCCTCTGATTTGTATCTAAGGCTCTTGTCCCGATCTGATGAGTAGGAACGAGCAGCCTGACTCCCGGCCGCTTGCCATGGCCCTGACGCCCCAGCTACCCCCCAGGACCCATCGGCCCCTGTGTCTCTCAGTGTCCTCTGACAGCAATGGACGCTTCAAAGCTCTGGAGACCCAGGAATGGAAGAACAACCTCAAAGCTCAGGTAGGTGGAAGTGCTTTCAAGTCAGCTGCTCGTAACTAGTTGGAGGTTCAGTTTGAGTTACCCGTCTTAATGTGTGACTTTATCTGTCAGATGGAGCAGGCCCATAGTGCTGGAGCAGCCAGCAGCACAGGTTCCCTGGAAAGAGCGTCTCTCTTTTGCGCTTCTGGCTCCACCACCAGCTCCAGCTCTGGCCTCTCCAGTCCGGTGGAGCACCTCACCAAGAGCAAGTCCTCTAGTCGCTTTTCACTCTTCTCCCCACCTTGGAACAGCAGCTCTGAGTCTGACTCCAATCCACCTTCCCGCTCTGGATCTAAGAAAATACGCAACTACAGTCGCAGAGCTGGTCCCGGCAGTACCAAAACGGGCCCAGAGACTCCAGAACCCAAGCAGAGCGTCCCTGAGCACTTCCAGTACTCAGAACCGGTCATATCGAAGGTTACAGACTACATTTATGTGGGAAACCTGAACGCGGCTTATAGCGGACGTACGTTGTGCCGCAATAATATCGACAGTATCATCGACATGAGCAGCTTGCCCGGGGAGACTTGTTTGAGAGTCATTCCTTGCACTTGTTCAAGGGGCGTCAAGCATAGTTGGTCTCGGCTCAAAGTGGACATAAGTGACCTTCCGGACACAGTCCAAGAAGGGCTGGCACTCAAGCATCGCTGCTTCGATCACATCAATGAGTGTATCGATGCCTCCACGGAGAAGAGGAAGCGAGTGCTGGTGCATTGTCGTGATGGTTTTTCCCTTGCCCCCACTTGCATTATTCAGTACCTTATGGTCAAACAAAATATGAGGCTTATTGCCGCCTACGAGCTGCTCAGAGCCAAACACCCGGTCAACATTCGCGAGTCCCATCAGAATGTTCTGGTAAGTCTCGAAAGAGCTCTGAGACCGGGTGGGAACACGGACCCAGAGTGCTTTAAACAGGCCATCTCTCGAAAAGTGGCTTGGACCTGATAGCGAACCTTGGGGAGCCTCACTTTTATTTGAGCGTTTTGTAGTTTGTGCATTTATTTTAAACATCATTTCCTCTGTTAACAGTGGAAGGCAATTTTTTTGTGTGTGTTTTAACTGAGCTGGATGTCATGGTGTGAGTACCAACTGTGAAAATTTACTTTAAGTTGTTCAGTGGACATTTCAGCAAAACAAAGCCTGAGAATTTGAGTCATTCGTTTTGCTTCTGGCTAAACGAAACCAGAATGAACATGTTTTGTGCAGCTGCTAAACAATGAGATGTCTAGGAATATATCTCCTGTTTATTCTTCTTCACATGGGTACATAGCCATGCTGTGCAGGTTTATGCTGAGGAAGAAGTTAGTGGGAGCTCTCAGGAGACGAAACGATGTCATATATGGCTGCAAACACCACTACTGAGGCTGAAACGTCAAACTGGAGTACTATAGCAACTAAACATCTCAAGCACTCGGAGGACAAATTGAGGACTAAACATGATTAATCCCTGAATCTGGCAGTACATAGCATAACCTTTGTTGGCCTCCTTATTCATTTGACAGTTGGTTGATATTTCTCTGTGTTTAACCAGGGTCGAAAGATGCACGGTAAGAGTAGTCCTCTATGAGGAGACATTTCGTTTACTAGGTTAAGTGTCTTTTATTAAATGTGTAATATTCAACATGTTTGATCAAATAATTCAGTGCTTGGAAACAATGTGAATTTTGTGATCGTGTAAAGCATTGGAACTGGCCCACTTTATACCTTTTAAGGAGTGTTGGTATTTGGAAAATTAATTAAACCGAGTTGTGGAGCAATGCTCAATTGCAAAGGCTTAATATTGCACTAACCACAAGGAAATGCACAAGTTTTGCTGAAACGTGGCTTAGTTTGATTTAATGTTGCGCAGTGAATCTAGATCAAAATATTTTTATTACGATAATGTTTATGCTTAGCTATAATAATTGTTGTTCCATGGTTTCTATTGTATTTTGATTTAGCCATTTAGAAAAATGTAACAACCCTGACAGCAAATGTACGTCACTGAGACATCTTGAATGTGTGCATTTTCATTTAAGAGCATTGGCTAGTTTGCAGTGTTTTTTTTTTTTACGTATTCCCTTTCAGATATACACCTAGTTTGTAATGAAAGCGACCAATGCAACAAAGATAGATAGCTGTCATTATAATCGATGGATATATTGTTGATTATAATGTGATCAATCTAGTTTTGTCGCTTTGCAACACGTTGCTTGCTTCTAGTGTAGATTGGAACGTTTTCTGCAACATTTATGTTTTCAAGTTTATAGTAATCTGCTGTTGTTCTGACGTCTGCACATATAATGTGTCTTGGTGACGTACATGTGCTTAAGGGGAAATATATTTCACATGGCTTATGCTTGTCGTCAGTGATTCTTCTATTTTGATATTTAGTGTGCAGTTTGGTGAAGAAAGACCCTCCTAAGTTTTGGTGCCTTTTGTTTGAACCCGTCCAGTGTGATTATTGTGACATTCACACGCGCACACTGTATGCACTCATCAGGTATAGACAAAATGTTGTCCTTATGCTTTGACATGTTCAGGAAATGCTCCATGTTGGTGTAATTTTGTGATGTATGGCAGAGATCAGTTTCATCTGATTACGCTGTTGTAAAGGTTTCATAGCAGTGCTCACAGTGAACAGTGCCTGTACTTCAATCAGTGTGGTGGTGACGTCAATCAGTGTGATCATTACCTTCTTCTACGGGCCTGCAATTAGCTTCTGACATTAGCAAAGCTGTATTTAGATTCAAATGGAACATTAACCGTTGCTTTATTCTTATTCATTAGCCTATTTAAATCTATATTTTTGGATGGTTGATCTCGCCCTGTAAACGTCTAACAACATGAACTCTCAGGTTAACTTTATTGGCCTAGAAAACATTCTCAATGCGTTAGAAACCAGAATAATGTGAGGCAATGTATTTTCTGTATCACGTTTTTGAAGAAAATGCATTTGTACATGTTGATATTAAAGAGAATCTGATGCACTGATTTTCTTGTCATGTTTGATTTGTTCCAATAGGAAATGTGCCATGTGAATCTTGGAAAATATATTTTAGCAATTTTAACAAGAGGCTCCAGTTGTGCTCTTATATGCTATGTGGTATTGTAAGCTGATAATGTGGATACTAGTACCCAATTTCACAAATATCTGCCCCTAGAGGTTGGGAGCACTGCTGTTGTTTAGGAGACTTTTTTAAAACTCTACCAAAGATCATCAAAATAATGCAACATATTTAGTGTTTGTTCGTAATATAAGAATTGTGTTAAATCTGTCTTGGAAACCTTTTACCATACCCATAAAATTTATTTTTGATACTTTGCAAATGTCTTGAATGATCTACCTTTGTCCTTTACAAAATTTTGAAAATACATCAATATATTACAAATGTTCCAAATATATACTACATTAGCAATGATTTAAACAGTGAAATAATCATAAACCATTTCAATATGTATTTTGTGAAATGTAAGACCACACCAAATATTTTTTGCTCTTAAAAGGTTCACTTCTAGAATAAAATTCCCTGATAATTTACTCACCCCCATGTCATCCAAGGTGTTCAATCCAACGTATGGAATAATGGCCTTATCTAGCGAAACAACCAATCATTTTCTAAGAAATATACTATATGTATATACTTTTTAACCACAAATGCTCGACTTCACGCATTACATAATCACGTTGGAAAGGTCACGTGTAGTTAGTTATTCGTCTGTGTACTACGGTTCAATAAGGAAGGCTAGGCCGAAAAACGCGATCTCTCATTTTCTCCTCCAACTTCAAAATCGTCCGACATCGTTGTTTTACCATTTTTTGGAAAAGGCGTTCGACTTTCTTTTCACAGTTGCTTTGTAAACACTGGGTTGGTGCTTCCGCCTACGTCACGGGTGACCTTTCCAACTTGACTACGTAATGCGTGAAACTGAGCTAGTGCAAAATGAGCATTTGTGTTTTTTTTTTTTTTTTAAAGAAAATTACTGATTATTTCACTAGATAAGACCCTTATTCCTCGGCTGGGATACTGTAGAGCCCTTTGAAGCTGCATTGAAACTGCAATTTGGACCTTCAACCCATTGTCTCCCATTGAAGTCCACTATATGGAGAAACATCCTGGAATGTTTCCCTCAAGAACCTTTATTTCTTTTCGACTGAAGAAATAAAGAAATTAACATCTTGGATGACATAGGGGTGAGTAATAGCGCTTTTCCACTGCGTGGTACAGCTCGGCTCGGCATGGCTCAGTACGGCTCGGCTCGGTTTGCGTTTCCACTGCAGTTTAGTATCGCTTTAGAGTGGGCAGGATTATTCACATGTCGTTATAGTTGCACCACCTCTACTGCTGCAACTCCTGAAAACACTTATTCATTCCACGTCGCCCCATCAAGCTCTCGCTGGATCCGCTCCTCTGCTATCAACGAGAGGAACGTCTGTACTTCCTCAGCAGACAACGAAACAGCCACTTTTTGGTTGTTAAAAAAGGTGCGCTCATTCAAAACAGTTGCGTTCGATCCTTCGCTGGCTGTGCTGATTTAAATCTAGCGGTTCTGTTGTGTTTGTGTCGCAAGTTCAGTGATGCAGGTAGTGACGATTCTCTCCGGCCGAGCTTACACGTCACATTTTGGTAATGGTACGGTTCACTTGGAACCTCAACCGAGGTGGTACTAAAAAAGTACCAGGTACCAGGTACTGTACCCAGTGGAAAACCCCCCAAAAGTGAACTGTACCGTGCCGTACCATGCAGTGGAAAAGCTCCATAAGTTATCAGGAAATGTTTATTCTGGAAGTGAATTAATCCTTTTTTTTTTCTTAAAAGATGTAATTGCACTTGTTTACCAAGGAGGCAATGGTATCAGGGAAGATGCTTGAGGTGGAATACAAGAATGTGATGTGCATATCATTCATGCATTTGCACAAGCATGATGAAAATCTTAATTTGAGAATGAGGTTTCTAGCAGGTATCAACAGTGGTTAAATTAGGATTAAGTTATTAAATTATACTAAATTAATTGTATTGGTAATGGTAGAGGTGTAAGTCTTATCAAAATATCAGTTGACACATTACTAATTTAAGAGATTCCTTAAAGAAGATAAAAACATTTGTTTCCAACATTCCCACATAGGAATTCTAAAAACTGACTCAAAATTATTATGGTCCTTATTTGCCATTTTCAATCATCCTGCTCTCTGTTTGACAGCTGTGCCAATTACACCACTATATTTGAATGCATGGGGTGGGAGAGTCCCAGGTAGCCATCAGCACCCGACCAGCCGTTAGGAAACAAAAATAGAACTGTTGGAAATATGCTGCTCCGTATGTATTCACAAGCTCATCTACTGAATGAGCAATAGTGTTTCCAGTCTCTTAAGACCTGCCTGGCTTTGCTTTGTAGAGATCAAATGGCAGTTGATATTCCTTCCTGTTAATTTGTTAAGCTGGAAATGGAAGGTAAAATAGCTTTTTTTATTATAGATTTATAAGTGGTACTACTAGAGTTTTTAAACAATACGTCAAACTCATTTTTATAAATGAATGGCGTCAGTTTGTATGTCACCTGGATATTTTCCCATGTGTTTCCACTGGAACTTTCTTATGGGGTCTTAGAGTAGCAGTTAATCTGTGGTTAACAATAAGAATTCATTACTTTTTCCCCCAAGTAGTGAACCAGAATCTACATTTCTCATCATTTCCGTCTCTAGTCATGCAAAACTTGCCTGCACTTTCCATTGTACCTTCAAGTTGGAATGTGAATATTTAAATTTGAATTAGGGAACGTGATTATTAATTTTGTATGTGACATTCGCCCAATCGGGAAACCTAACCAAATATTTTAATTATTATTCATGATGCAAAAATAATATTCACTCAGCTAACAAAAATTAGCTCACAAGTATGTTTTGCTAACATTCCCATTAAGTTATGAAAACCTTATTTCTGAATGTACGTGTTAGGAAAAAAAAAAACAATATATAAGTATTATTTCTTCTCTTTCTTTCTTTTTATTTATAAGCCACAGCTCAATCAAAACTGTTGGTGGGGCACTGTTCCTTTTGCTTTAAAAGTGAAGGTTGAATACGATTTTTACTGTATATGCGAAGCTCAAGAAATGCCTTTTGTTTATTAGCTTAGCACAGTAATGCAGTGCTCTTGCTGGTGTCTTGATATTCATTATCTCTGCGTCATGTGTGGGCTTCACTTTGATTAAAAATATACACAATCTAAAGAGGGGTTATTTATATGCAGGGGGAGATGAGGGATTTGATATTGTGTTTCAGGTGTTTGAGAGCCTATTGGTTCTCTGAATGCATCTACTACCATAAACAGAGAGATGGGATTTCCTTGGTCATAGGGGAATACAATTATATTCACTCAGCTAACAAAAATTAGCTCACAAGTATGTTTTGCTAACATTCCCATTAAGTTATGAAAACCTTATTTCTGAATGTACGTGTTAGGAAAAAAAAAACAATATAGAAGTATTATTTCTTCTCTTTCTTTCTTTTTATTTATAAGCCACAGCTCAATCAAAACTGTTGGTGGGGCACTGTTCCTTTTGCTTTAAAAGTGAAGGTTGAATACGATTTTTACTGTATATGCGAAGCTCAAGAAATGCCTTTTGTTTATTAGCTTAGCACAGTAATGCAGTGCTCTTGCTGGTGTCTTGATATTCATTATCTCTGCGTCATGTGTGGGCTTCACTTTGATTAAAAATATACACAATCTAAAGAGGGGTTATTTATATGCAGGGGGAGATGAGGGATTTGATATTGTGTTTCAGGTGTTTGAGAGCCTATTGGTTCTCTGAATGCATCTACTACCATAAACAGAGAGATGGGATTTCCTTGGTCATAGGGGAATACAATATATACTTATGATGCCCGCTTCCGACAGAGACCATATTCTTCCTCTATTCTGGTTGTGTCTGCCTCAGCTCATAGGTAAGATGCAGTTTTCTCTGTATTTCCTTTGCTTATCCTTTCATGTCTTTATTCCGTTGGAATTGCTAGATGCATCTTAGCCAGCTGCACTATAGTTTGAAAAAAAAACTGGTGGTGTTGACAGACAATTGTTCTGTGTGGAATTTCAGATTTTAACTGGATTCCCCCCCCCCCCAATTTTTTTCTTTGTAAGCATAATTTGAGGCAAGTTGGTTTGTGTGACAGAAATGTTGAAAGCTTTTGCAGATTGTTTGTTCAGACTTACGTTGATATGTTGGGAAATCAATTATCATGTTTAATTTTATTTGTCATAAGACATTAGTTCTGCATCCTTACTGGGAACACAGAAAACGTATATTAAAAAATCACTTTGCTATTTTTAGATGCACACCTAAAATGTAATGTGTTGATTTGAGTTTTGAAAACGCTATCCGATTCGGATCGGAAGGTGATATGCCAATGTTTATCTTGCTGTCAAGATTTAATCTTTAAATAAATATTAGGCTTCAGCTGACGGGTCTAAAATGACGCACAGGGATCTCTTAGACAATGATGCTATGGCTTAAATCGGTGGTGTTGGCATAGTTCAAAAGTAAATGCCTTTACTACATATTTACTCACATTATCACAATGATACTCATTGTCAAACCTTAGACCTGGCATTGCAATTTACATTCTGAAAGTAATCCTGAGATACAAAGTAGAGATATTAAAAGTTTTTAGCTATTTTAACTTACTGTTTTGATCCCAGTAGGAAAATTAATGTTGTACAATTTAATTAAAATGAATTTAAAATATTGAATTATTATATTTAATATTATTTTAATCTTATCACATATACTGAATATAATATAATATAATATGGGAGTAAATTAGTAAATTACAGAATTTTTAATTGGGTGAATCTTGCCTTTTTGATAATTTGGTTATACAGTCAAGTTAAGCTCAGCCTTAAAAAAAAATAAATAAAAAAATCAAACCGACAAGAAAGGGGTTTGCATTAAAAAAAGTTGATGTCATGATCTGATTATTTTAGATCAGTTTCAGATGATTGGGAGGGAAGGAATAGAGGTGGGGTCATGATTTTGATTATCACCCAGAAACAGGCTTAGCACAGTGCATCTCTTGAGATTTTCTGCTCAAAAATAGCATATGATTCACTTTAGACCAGAAGACTTATGGCCTTATTTGAACTAGTTATGATTGGTAGTTAGATTGGTTAGTTGTCATTTTGCAGATAACTTCCATGTTGTTAAATCATTAATGCACAAAATACATGCTTGAATGAATGGTTTGGTTTCACGTCACAGTACAGTGTTGCTGTACATATATATATATATATATACACACACACATACACACACACACTCATGAATTCACTTTAATAATATATATTTATTCATTTATGAATATAATTTAAATGTTGTTTAATTTAATTTAATTAAAAACATGTATTATTAATTACTAGTTATTGCATACTGTTATATTGCCAGTACTTTTTGTTAATTGTAAACTGGGTATTTTATTTCACAGGGGCAAAAACTAAATTCAGCCAAGATGTCAGAGTAAGTAAATATTTTGATTTCTCCTTTATAAATTATCGTCATCTTCCTCAAATATCATAAATTGTTTATTTTTATATGTGTGTATACTGGACATAAAAAAAAAAAAAAAGTGCAGTGTCTTGTGGTGATTAGTTACGGTTTTAACACAATATATTTGAATGATTCCAAAACACCTCAGGAAAAAGATGTCGTCGAGTCGCAAGCATCATCTGAAGGTACTATATGATTCAAAATGAATTCTACTTTTTCAATTTGCATTAATGAGTATGACACCCAGCCTCACTGTGTTGCAGAGCTTGATGCTTTCCATCGCTAAAGGTATACTGGAACAGGAAGCAAAGGACAGCGAGGTGGAGAGGCAGAGATACATGGCGGAGACCTGCCAGCCTCTGTCTCTACCTTCAGGCATACAGACATTACAGGTAAAGGACAATAAATTCACCTTCTAAAAAAAGAAAACATCGTAAATGGATAACTAAAATAAAATAAATATATTGTTTATAGGAACTCTGCAGGGAGCTTCACCACAAAGTTGATGTCATTGATGAGGAGAGATACGACCTGGAAATGAAAGTCAACAAGAGTGCAAAGGAGGTAAGATGTCATCTATATTTTAATCCAGTACAGTTTGTGTTTTGTCTTGTAGTTTATATACTGATGGCCCTCATTCACTGACGCTAGATCGAGGACCTGAATATCAAAGTTATTGACCTGAAGGGCAAGTTCAAGAAGCCAACTCTGAGGAAGGTGCGCATGTCTGCTGACGCTATGCTTCAAGCTCTGCTGGGCTCCAAACACAAGGTGTCTCTGGATCTGAGAGCCAACCTCAAACAAGTCAAGAAGGAGGTCAAAGAGGAGGTGAGCGATAAACTGCATTGGTCTCATGAGGTTCCTTTGTGGTTCCTGTATTTATTTGTCCAAAAGGACCTTCAAAATTCTGAAAGATGGTGATATTTTAATCTTTTGGCTAACTGACCAAATGTCTTTCATGTACTCTTCAAAGGATAAGGAACTCCGTGATGTTGGGGACTGGCGTAAGAATGTTGAAGACAAGGCTGGCATGGATGGCAGGAAGAAGATGTTTGAAGCCGAGGCTTAAATTTTTTGTTTTTTGAAGTTCAATATGCTGCTGAATTAGAATTGGCCTACAATTATGTGATAAACTCTTTATGTACTTAAAACACACTCATTTACATTTGATAATGACAAGGCAATCAAAAGTAATAATGATCACTTAGTTTTCTGTTCAACACTGGTATTGAAATGTGTATTCACAACCCATGTCTCAAAGTCTTACACTATCATTAAATTGGTTAAGCAAGAATGAAGTCCTGTGTTCATTTTGCCACATAAACCACTTTGTAACCAGCTTTTTATTTAACAATATTTCCTCACCGATCTGTGGAACAAGTAAGTATTTATTGTCAGTTGTATTATCCATTTGGTTTATGAATTAATAAAAGCGGATAACATATTTTATTTTGACTAAATACAATAGGTAACAGTGGCACCTTCCTGGCACCTGAAAGAAACTGACTGGAAACTGGAGAATGCTGAACAAACAATCCTGGAGGTACAATCTACCGTGGATGGATAGATAGATAGATAGATAGATAGATAGATAGATAGATAGATAGATAGATAGATAGATAGATAGATAGATAGATAGATAGATAGATAGATAGATAGATAGTGGATGGACGGATATATAGATAGTGGATGGACAGATAGATAGATAGATAGTGGACGGACAGATAGATAGATAGAGAGATAGATAGTGGACGGCCGGATAGATAGATAGATAGATAGATAGATAGATAGATAGATAGATAGATAGATAGATAGATAGATAGATAGATAGATAGATAGATAGATAGATAGATAGATAGATAGATAGATAGATAGATAGATAGTGGATGGACGGATATATAGATAGTGGATGGACAGATAGATAGATAGATAGTGGACGGACAGATAGATAGATAGAGAGATAGATAGTGGACGGCCGGATAGATAGATAGATAGATAGATAGATAGATAGATAGATAGATAGATAGATAGATAGATAGATAGATAGATAGATAGATAGATAGATAGATAGATAGATAGATAGATAGATAGATAGATAGATAGATAGATAGATAGATAGATAGATAGATAGATAGATAGATAGATAGATAGATAGATAGATAGATAGATAGATAGATAGATAGATAGATAGATAGATAGATAGATAGATAGATAGATAGATAGATAGATAGATAGATAGATAGATAGATAGATAGATAGATAGATAGATAGATAGATAGATAGATAGATAGTGGATGGACGGATATATAGATAGTGGATGGACGGATAGATAGATAGTGGACGGACGGATAGATAGATAGTGGACGGACAGATAGACAGATAGTGGATGGACGGATAGATAGATAGATAGTGGACGGACGGATAGATAGATAGATAGTGGACGGATAGATAGATAGATAGATAGTGGACAGATAGATAGATATATAGTGGACAGACGGATAGATAGATAGACAGTGGACAGATGGATAGATAGATAGATAGTGGACGGACGGATAGATAGATAGATAGTGGACGGATAGATAGATAGATAGATAGTGGACAGATAGATAGATATATAGTGGACAGACGGATAGATAGATAGACAGTGGACAGATGGATAGATAGATAGATAGTGGACGGACGGATAGATAGATAGATAGTGGACGGATAGATAGATAGATAGATAGTGGACAGATAGATAGATATATAGTGGACAGACGGATAGATAGATAGACAGTGGACAGATGGATAGATAGATAGATAGTGGACGGACGGATAGATAGATAGATAGTGAATGGATGGATAGATAGATAGTGGATGAATGGATAGATAGATAGATAGATAGATAGATAGATAGATAGATAGATAGATAGATAGATAGATAGATAGATAGATAGTGGACGGACGGATAGATAGATAGATAGTGGACGGACAGATAGATAGATAGTGGATGGACGGATAGATAGATAGACAGTGGATGGACGGATAGATAGAAAGATAGATAGTGGATGGATAGATAGATAGTGGACGGACAGATAGATAGATAGATAGTGGACAGACGGATAGCTAGATAGATAGTGGACGGACAGATAGATAGATAGTGGACGGACGGATAGATAGATAGTGGACGGACGGACGGATAGATAGTGGACGGACAGATAGATAGATAGTGGATGGACGGATAGATAGATAGACAGTGGACGGACGGATAGATAGAAAGATAGATAGGGGATGGATAGATAGATAGTGGACGGACGGATAGATAGATAGATAGTGGATGGATGGATGGATAGATAGATAGTGGACGGACGGATAGATAGATAGTGGACGGACAGATAGATAGATAGTGGATGGACGGATAGATAGATAGACAGTGGACGGACGGATAGATAGAAAGATAGATAGTGGATGGATACATAGATAGTGGACGGACGGATAGATAGATAGTGGACGGACGGATAGATAGATAGATAGTGGACAGACAGATAGATAGATAGTGGATGGACGGATAGATAGATAGTGGACAGACGGATAGATAGACAGATAGTGGACGGACGGATAGATAGATAGTGGACGGATAGATAGTGGACGGATGGATAGATAGTGGACGGATAGATAGATATATAGTGGACGGACGGATAGATAGATAGATAGTGGACGGATAGATAGATAGATAGATAGTGGACAGATAGATAGATATATAGGGGACGGACGGATAGATAGATAGACAGTGGACAGATGGATAGATAGATAGATAGTGGACGGATAGATAGATAGATAGATAGTGGACAGATAGATAGATATATAGTGGACAGACGGATAGATAGATAGACAGTGGACAGATGGATAGATAGATAGATAGTGGACGGACGGATAGATAGATAGATAGTGAATGGATGGATAGATAGATAGTGGATGAATGGATAGATAGATAGATAGATAGATAGATAGATAGATAGATAGATAGATAGATAGATAGATAGATAGATAGATAGATAGATAGATAGATAGATAGATAGATAGATAGATAGAAAATAGAAATACTATCTAAACAAGCACTAAACAATCCAACCTTGTGCCATAAAGGAGTGTTAAACAGAGACACTCCTTGTGTTAGTGTGAAAGTCAGGGTTGTGTGGCATTCAGAATTAAATTAAGATTATTTTCCAATGCAATTCTTGAATTTGAAGGAAATTTAAGTGAATTAAAAAATTAAAGAAATTAATAATACTGTAATTTTACTACAAAATTAGAAAAGCAAAGTTTGTCAACTTTGCATGTTGGATACAGAAAGCTTTGTTATCCTAGAAAGATAATAGATAGATAGATAGATAGATAGATAGATAGATAGATAGTGGACGGACGGATCGATAGGTAGATAGATAGTGGACGGACGGATAGATAGGTAGATAGATAGTGGACAGACGGATAGATAGATAGTGGATAGATAGATAGATAGTGGACGGACGGATAGATAGATAGTGGATGGCCGGATAGATAGTGGACGGATAGATAGATAGTGGATGGATAGATAGATAGTGGACAGATAGATAGATAGATAGATAGATAGATAGATAGATAGATAGATAGATAGATAGATAGATAGATAGATAGATAGATAGATTCATGTAAAGCAAAAGGTCTTTGTGAGTAAGTCATCCTCAAAATAAAAGAATGGCTATCTTGAAGGACAGGTTATTTATACTGATAGCGCAGCGAAGGAGGGATAGTGCCGTATTTCATGACCTTGTCAGCTCATTGGTGTGGTGGATAATCCACTTCCATAAAGAGAAACCATGGATTTACAGAGAGATCAGAGAATGCAATATATACCTACTTATCACGACCGTAGCCCGTGTCTCGTTTTGACAACCATCTGTCTCTAGAAGACGTTCCTCTGTTCTTCTAGAAAGGTGAGAGCAGTTTCCTTGTTTCATTGTCTTAGTCTTGGATATACTATTTTTTGTAGATTTTTGTTGGAAGTTGTAAAATGTAGTTTGTGGGATTGATGATGGAGAGGGTTGTTATAGGAGTTGGTTCTTCTACTGTAAGTCGTTATGGTAAGAAGCCACCTGTTGAGAACATAATTGTAAATTATAGATTGTTGTACTAGTCTTATAGGCATTTAGACCAAGTTGAATTGTTAATGATTTGTGAAAATAGCTTCAGATAGTCCGCAAAATAATGTATGATCATTGCTGGTGATTCTGACTCGTGAAAAGTTTGTTTTTGGACTAATCAGAAGTCTTTTATTCTGGAAACACTATGCTAAAATGCAAATAAACCATTTTTATTGGTCACCTAAAGGGTGAGGTCAGGTTTGATATACTGACTGCTGAAGTGACTACTGGAAAGTGAACACCGACAAAAGCATAAATTTGAAACTGATCCTTAAGTCTTACTCCACCTGTCAGCACCTTCTTACGATCTTCCTTATTAACAACTGATTTACAATACTGTCTCATATAAAACTGATTTGCAGTACTT
This sequence comes from Sinocyclocheilus grahami, assembly GCF_001515645.1. NCBI lineage: Eukaryota > Metazoa > Chordata > Actinopteri > Cypriniformes > Cyprinidae > Sinocyclocheilus > Sinocyclocheilus grahami. The sequence continues at coordinate 673,522 of NW_015505546.1, forward strand.
TTGAACCCGAAATACAATGCTGTATATTCACAAAAACCTTCTTGTTCATCTTATACATCTTGTGTAATGAACTGAAATGGCTTAACCTTCTGGAATATGCATATATTTCCTCAGAGACCTAACTGGTCTTGACTTTTAAGAGTTCTTAAGTTGCTATTTTACCAAACCTTCACACAGGAAGACCATTGTACTACTTGATCTATTCCGCCATGTGTTTTCTGCTAAACATGTCCTCAATCTTCTTCCATGGCTACTTAGAATAGTCCTTCTTCAAATAGCCTTATGTGACCTGACTGTTGTCTTCACAGCTTTCTAAGTATGTCATTGAAGCATTAAGAGTCCATTTAAGTGTACTAAATTAGTCAATCAGTTTGTCATCAGTTAGCCAGTTAGTCCGGTCTGTCTCTCAGAGCTGGAGTATATTAAGAAAGACATTTGAGACGGTTGTTTAGCGGGGAATAAAGGAGAGCTGTGTTGTCATATCTTTGACATCTCAGAGATGCGCTTGAGGATGGGGCTGTGTCTGCAGCTGATGTACTGGCCTTGAGAGATCATGTTGCATCGAGCTCCTGGCGAAAATCCTCTTGGATGAGTCAAAGACGCTTGGGAACCATGTGGTCTTCTTTAGTTTACACAACTCTTGACATTAAGGGCGATGCGAAAAGGTCACACAATCAGAATGTCTATGGATTTGGTGCCATTGGATTGTGTCCACATGCAATGGTTACACTCTCAGAAAAAAGGTACAAAAGCTGACACTGGGTGGTACCTTTTCAAAAGGGCTGCACCAGAGGAACGTTTTCATAGTTCCTACAACTGTTGGTGGAAGTACCTGCTTTTTGGCGTGTTGCACACCACAGGAACTGTGAACGATTTGTAGTAACACCTTTTTGGGGGACTAAATTAGCTCCTATTTCAGAGTAGGGTGTAGCCCAGCACAATAGGAACTACTGATTCCGAAGTCCAGGCACTTTTCCATGCTCTATCCTCAGTGTTGGGAAGGTTAGTTTGGAAATGTAATAGGTTACAGATAACAAGTTACCCTATTCAAAAAGTAACAAGTAGTGTTTTATTAAAATTTAAGTAACGTAACTGATTACATTTGATTGTTTTTCTAAAATGTCTAACAAATGCTAGTAGTACTCAACACTAATTACTGTCAAACTTTCAAAATCCTTCATCGCTTGAATTAAGATTATAATAATATAATAAGTTAAAGCACAGCCACCACACAATCAGACTTTAGCATCTCTTTTTACTTTGAGATCGTTCTGATTTTTGCTTTTTAAATTTCCAGCACCGGAATGCATTTTTATCACTCGCCATTGGGGCAACTCTCAGACAGGTTGTAGCCTAAAGCTTTCAGCGGCAATGTGGTGTGCTGCAAATTCAAAGAAAAGAATCAGAATAGCATTGCTTTACTAAACAGTCTTTAAAGGACAGGAGGCATTCTGCACATCAAAAACAGACAAAGCAACAAATTTATATTAGTCAACATATCCAAGCTTTTTGCAGAAAATATTCAGATGTATCCCCCTTTGTAATCGTTAACATTTTAATAAGTAACTGTAATTTAATTAATTCTTCACCAAAGTTGTACAGTGAAAATTGTGGTTTATAACTTGTTGACAGGCCAGAAAACATACCCTAGAAAAATACACACTGAAGTATGCAATTTGATGGTAAAAAACTTCAGTACTCAAGGAGGGTGTACTTGCATTATTCAGAAGTAATTTAACTTTCTCAGCAAGATTCTCTCCAAAATGCTGCTCCATCATGACAACAGTATAACTGACTGTAAAAGACAATTTGTGCTAATGCACACACTAGTGCCCCTTGTGGCAATGCTGAGAATGCATTATGCATTGCGTTCTGACATATTTTGAAACTATGTTATGCTTATTTACCTAAAAGCATTTGTGTTCACATGCATAGTGCTTTTCACCCAAAATGGATGGTCCTCTAGATCAGTGGTTCCCAACCCTGGTCCTGGAGGCACCCCACCACTTCACGTTTTGCATGTCTCCTTAATCAAACACGCCTGATTCAGGTCATCAGCTCATTAGTAGAGACTCCAAGATTTGAAATTGGTGTGTCAGAGAAAAGAGACATGCAAAATGTGCAGTGTTGAGGTGCCTCCAGGACCAGGGTTGGGAACCACTGCTTTAGATCGTCTATTGGTTATTTTATTTTTTGAGCTCCACTTCTTTACTTTATTGTGCAGTAGAGTTCAGACAGCAGTGTAGGAAGAGGGCTCTGATATATTTTGAAAGTATGCATAACCCACTGTGCCATAGCTCTGATGCATTTCTCTTTTTTCTTTCTATCAAAAAGGTGTGAATAAACTCTTGGAAATGTCTGAGTAAGTATGCCATTCCATCACTCAAAGTGACTTTTTTTTTTTTACATGACACTATGTATAATAATCAAAACAGCATAATACGACTGGAAGAGTGTATAGTAAAATGGAAGCAAGAAGGAAAACACCATCAAAATCTGTATTTTAAGCAGTTTGGGCTGAATTTGCTGCATAAGTTTAAAACTTTTGTTTCATGGTTGAAAACAAACACTAACCAGAATGCTTGAGGAATATTAGTGCTGTGCTGCCTTACAAACACTGTAAAAATTGTAGATCAGTCCTAACAAAGTACAATCTAACTATGGTAGCACAACAGATAAATCAATATCCTAATGTAAAGTTTGTCCTTATTTCTCCTCTTGATTAGAAAACGAATGTCTAGCAGTAAAAAACACAGCCTGAAGGTAAGAGCTCATGCCTTATAGAACCAAACAATATCAAACAGTTACATACAAAAGTAAAAGAATAATGAGTCTTAATGAGTCACATTTGCTTGTAGGGTTTGATGCTTCAGGTTGCAAAAGAGTTACTGGAAGCAGAGGAGATTGAGAAGAAAGAGGAGAGGAAGAGATACATGGAAGAACATTGTCCCACGTTGTCAAACCCAAGCTCCAAACAAGAACTACAGGTTCAATTCAATTATTACTACAACTAGAAGTTGGAAATGTTTGGAAATTCAAAGCTAAAGCATGAAATTCTTTCAACAGGAGCTCTGCAAAGAGTTACATGCAAAAATCGAAGCTGTTGACGAGGAGAGATACATTTTAGAGCACAAAGCCATCATGGTTGTCAATGAGGTAAGATGTTTCACGTGTATCTCCTTCTATGTGGTCCATGAACAAGGTGCTCTTTAGATTCTTTTTTGTGTGTTTTAGGTTAAAGACTTAAACATCAAGATCGTCGACCTGAAGGGTAAGTTCAAGAAGCCTCCTTTGAAGAAAGTGCGCATGTCTGCTGACGCTATGCTTCAAGCTCTGCTGGGCTCCAAGCACAAGGTCTCCATGGACCTGAGAGCCAACCTCAAACAAGTTAAGAAGGAGGTCAAAGAGGAGGTGAGTACAACAGATGACCAAATTTTTACATGATAAGGTCAAGAAATTCCAGTTTGCAAAAAAGCTGAAAATCTCACCTTCATTCACAGGATAAAGAACTGCGTGATGTTGGCGACTGGCGTAAGAACATCGAGGATAAGGCTGGTATGGGTGGCAGGAAGAAGATGTTTGAATCTGAAGCGTGACGATGTTGATGATGAGTATTCCACCATGATTTTTTTCATTGGCTTGGATCTGAATAAAATGTACTACTTAAAGGTTTTGCAGGAACTGTTCAGTGGACAGTTCAATTTATAATCCATAAAAATGCCAGTCAAAACTTTAATTGTTCTCTTGAACAATGAGGTGTTAAATTTGTAATTCTATACAGATTGACTGTTTGCCAAAATTATGTTTTTTTCCTAAATAAATAACCCAACTGTAATAATTGTTGCTTCCTGCTTTTTTTAAAATGTTTTCTTTGTTTTATAATCTTTTTACCTAGAATTGTAACCTTTACATAGTTGTATTTTTATGTATTTATTTGAATTGCTTAAAGTGAACAAGGAATCAAAATCAACCCTTTTTTACGTTCTTTATAGACATTCTTGGTCTTATTGTGATCAATTTGTCGATGTTAATATGACTTTCCTTTTCGGTTGATGTCTTATTTTTCAGTCCCACAAACCACCTAATACAACTTTTTATACCTCTTAGACCCACCCTACATTTTTTCATATTGAATATCCCATTTCCCTTTGAAATCCGCCACTATTATGAAAGTGAACTGGGTTACAAACAAGGTTTCATTTTGACTTTACACAATTTTTATAATTTAGTGTAACATCAAATCTAAATCAAGTACTGCTCGTTTTATCTTCAAGGTAAGATTCCTACTTTTTTTTTGTCTTTATAAGGTTAATATTCAACATGAGGTTAAAATATAATTAGAATATTTTATAATTCTTGCAGAATGATGTCCAGTATATGTCTTGATGGATCATTGGGTAAGTAAAGTCATGACCCACAACATCTTCCTATATTTGCTGTATTTCTTCATTTTAAAACTGTATATGTCTCTCTTTTTAGTTTAATAACTTTAAGTAGGCACCACAACTAGCAGATGTCTCTAAAACACCAATTAATTAAATAAATAAGCAAATAATAAGAAAGACATCTTTAAAGGTTAAGTTATTTTTAAGAAGGGAACATGGAAAGTATTTGTGGTGTGAATTTCAGATGTGTGCTCTGATCCACTGGTCTTAGCAACACAGCAGAGTTCCTTAAAGAGATATCTGAGGTTTTGCTGAGCCATCAAAGAATGCACATTAAAAACCCGCATTGCCTGTCAACAGCATGTGAATCCTGCTCGCCGCCTCTTCTATGGGTGGTGAGCACCTCTCGTTTGACTACCCTCAATCTTACCTTGGATCTGAAGGATTTAACGCACTCTTTCTTTACTGGATCTAACTGCGAACACCTGCTTTCCGGATTAAACCTGTAATTCCACTATTAATCTATTTAACACTATTGAGAATAGCTAAATTTACAAGTAATCTAAGCAACTTTATTTATAAACTGTCAAATTGTTTGCAGTAGTAGTAGTTAGGCCTGTGACGATATACTAATTTTGCAATAATAAAAGTCCTTTATTATTGCAATTGTAAATGTCATAGTAATCTGTGCATTTCAAACGTGCGTTTGGATTTTAAGTGATCTGATATTGTAACGCTTAATGGCATTACTTAACATACAGTTACTTTAAGTCTAATATATAATACGATTTTTAATAGTTATGAATGCAAGAAACCGATCTCTCATTTACATTATATAGCATAAACGTGGTCCTTTTAAGTACGGCTCGCATGTTGCTCAATGACTTATGAAGTGATGATTTGACACTTAGAAACCGAATCCCACTGTGAGGAGCTCATTTGGGCTATGATTTCACTTGGTTTGCATTTGCTCAAAATGTATGTATGCAAGCATACATTTTCTTACAAAATAAGAGGGATAATATATGTGCTGTGACAACTGATTGTTTGGCTGCACTGTTACTTGTAAAGTGAAAAAGATGCATTTGTCCAGGATCTTAAGGCATGTATGACTAAACTAGGCAGTTATGTAGCCTACCTCTGTTAACATCTTAAGTATGAAACGGACACTGATATGACGACTAGACAGTTTTCGTTTTGATCTGCATTATGGCATTTTTTAATCATATATTCATATTGCATATACAAATCCTCTAGTTTGGTCATTTTTGAGGTTTATGCAGTTTAGTTTTGTGTTCCTATTAGTATTTTACTTTTAAAACTATTTTAAAGGTAATGTTAATATCAAGAATGCCTAAGAAACAAAAAGCAGTACTCGCAATGATTATGTCACTATCCGTTTCAAATGGCAGCATTGCTAACAAGTCATGGGGTCGAAACAAATCCAAGACAAACATATCAAAGTGTCTGAAGTAGATATATGGCCCTGATTTATAGGCTACGCCATAGTATGAAAAGTATACCTTAGTTAACGACCCATGCCAAATTTCACCAAAACTGTTACTAAAAGAAAGATTATCTGTGGTAATTTTACATCACCGTCATCAAATGTGTCATGGAAATTAATTTATTATGCCCTAAAAATGTACAAATGAAGAGTTCAGATGCAAAAGCCTTTAAGTGCCGTCTGACATTTTCTTCTAAAATGAGCATTTTTCTCAGGCTTCCATGTTTATGTTCAGTTATTTCACTTCAATGGCAATGAAAAGAACCTATTCATTGCCATTAAAGTGAAATTACTGAACCTACACATAGGAGCCTGATAAAAATACTAATTTTAGAAGAAAATTTCAAACTCCTTTTAGAGGATTTTGCAGATTAACTCTTCAAATGTATTAATGCAATGGATAAATGTGTATTCAAAATGATGTGTATATATGTATTATAACTCTTTACTGGTTTAACAAGTTATATATTATTAAAGAAATATTGAGTCTGACCGCGTGTATTAACCAAATCAGGCCGCTTGGCAGTTGAAGGTGGGGCTCGTGTTTGTCGAATAAATGGAGAAGTGTTTGTAGCCTGTCTTGAAAGCATCTGTCGGTTGAAATATGTCTTAATCACTCACCTTACGCTTGGAGCATAGTTTGTGTTTTTAACCTCCGGTTTGATGCTTCTCTTCAGGGACTAAAAATGAAGAAGAGAGATAGATGGAGAGTTGGTGAAGTCTCTAACGATATCTGCTGGTCACAGTGGAAGCTGCAGGTAATACTGCATGCGCTTCCTCCAACCCTAAATGTATATAAAACCCTAAATCGATTCACATTATCGTGTGTTTAATGCATAATACATAACTGGAATTGATAGAACAGGATACTGACCGCTATGTTTTTTCCCAACGCCACACAGTATGCAATGATACTGATTGTTCAATTTGAGTATTCTTGTTGTCACATACCTCAATTTAAGTATATCAATGGAGTCCATTACCTCAGTGAAATGTATGCTTTTTTAAATTTTTATTCCAAGACAGAAAATTCCCAGAAAATGTGCATAGTTGGCTCAGTATATATGAACATGCTATATTGAGTGTGCTAATCATAGCCAGTGTGAGCGAAAATATTCATGACATCAGTTGGTTGTTATTAAGTCTAAATATGTTTTACACAGCTAGTTAAAAAATGTTTTATGGAGAAATAGTGTATCATCAAGTCTAATTAATTTGTAATGATTTAAAAAGTATATATTAATAGCAATTTGGTATGAAAAAAGTGTTTTATTTATATTTTTTCACTTGTTGATTTGACAGTGGTATTGCCTTTTATATTGCCATCTGTTGACGTGGATGCAGTTTCGAGCATAAGTTTGCAGTCACTGATGCCTGCATTGAGTTATCCTATAGTCACAGACAAGTTTTTTGATTATTTTTTATTAATTTATTCTGCAACCAAAAGTGTTTGTAAATGGGAATCAAGTAGTTTTTGTGTGGTCATGTGATCTCAACATGGCAGCCACCACGAGGGGGCGACCTGCCACTTGTACAATAAACAGCTACTCATGTGACTGGAGACTTCATCTCCTGTGAATAAACATACAAAACTACGTTTTTTTCCCCTCAGTGAACAAAGTTACTTATATACAGTGCATCCGGAAAGTATTCACAGCGCCTCACTTTTTGTTATGTTAAAGCCTTATTCCAAAATGGATTCAAATTAATTATTTTCTCTATAATTAAAGTAATATATATTAATATAAATAATATAATTCTACAAACGGTACCCCATAATGGCAATGTGAAAGAAGCTGGTTTGAAATCTTTGTCAATTTATTAGTAATAAAAAAAAAATAAATAAAAAGTAGTCGCTCAATACTTTGTTGAAGCACCTTTGGCACCAATTACAGCCTCAAGTCTTATATGATCAGTGTTGCCAAGTCCGTGGTTTTCCTGCAGAATTAGGCTACTTTAACACTGTTGCCGTGGGTTGTTTTTCATGTCCATGGTTTAAAGGGGTAAATTGTGCTTTTTCAACTTTAGTTAGTCTGTAATGTTGCTGTTTGAGTTTCGAACAACCTAGTATGAGCCTGTTCTAGTACCCTCCCAAAAAACAAAATCAAGACTTTGTAAAAGAACATAATACGACCCCTTTAGCGTGATATTTAGCCCCTAAAATGCTTATTTAACCAGTGGAACCCCGCCAAAACATTTGTAACCCCCCCACCCCACACAATGCAATTTTTACCTGGAACCCCCACTTGAAAAGCAATTGGGTGGGTTATGTTGTGAAAACCTGGCAACCCCAAGTATGATGCTACAAGCTTGGCACACCTATTTTTGGGCAGTTTCTCCCATTCTTCTTTGTAGAACCTCTCCAGCTCCATCAGGTTGGATGGGGAGCGTTGGTCGACAGCCATTTTCAGATTTCTCCAGAGACATTCAATCAGGTTCAAGTCTGGGCTCTGGCTGGGCCACTCAAGGACATTCACATAGTTATCCCGTAGCCACTCCTTTGTTATCTTGGCTGTATGCTTAGGGTCGTTGTCCTGTTGGAAAATGAACCGTTGCTCCAGTCTGAGGTCCAGGTTTTCATCAAGGATGTCTCTGTACATTGCTGCATTCATCTTTCCCTCGATCCTGACTAGTCTCCCAGTTCCTGCCGCTGAAATACATCCCTGCAGCATGATGCTGCCACCACCATGCTTCACTGTAGGGATGGTATTGGCCAGGTGATGAGCGGTTCCTAGTTTTTTCCAGGCATGACGCTTGCCATTCAGGCCAAAGAGTTCAATCTTTGTTTCATCAGATCAGAGAATTTTGTTTTTTATGGTCTATGAGTCCTTCAGGTGCCTTTTGGTTTGTGCTCTGACATGCACTGTTAACTGTGGGACCTTATATAGACAGGTGTGTGCCTTTCCAAATCATGTCCAATCAACTGAATTTACCACAGGTGGACTCCAATCAAGGATGATCAGTGGAAACAGGATGCACCTGAGCTCAATTTTGAGAGATGAATACTTATGCACATGTGATTTTTTCATTTTTTATTTTTAATAAATTTGCAAAGATTTCAAACAAACTTCTTTCACGTTGTCATTATGGGGTATTGTTTGTAGAATTTTGAGGAAAATGATGAATTCAATCCATTTTGGAATAAGGCTGTAACATAACAAAATGTGGAAAAAGTGAAGCGCTGTGAATACTTTCCGGATGCACTGTTCCCCTCTTAAGAGAGCAAATAGTTGAGTGCTGTCTGGATGCCTCAGCTGCTGTCTTGATTCCATCATCATTACTTTTACAGAACTGATTATGGATGGCAAATGAAGAGAGGAAGATGATTTCATCAGTGGAAATAGTCAGAAGAAACCATGTTTCCTCTTCTCTTAAATCCGAGGTTCTGAAAGGCGCCTTGAAGTTGGTGGTAAGTTCATTGAGTCTACTGCTATTTGTCTGTGATTTTAAATGTATTTAGAGCCAATGGTAATTATTCAAGAAAATTCAACCTCAAATTAGTTTATAGTTTTTTAAAAAATCTGTTCACTCTTTCTCTAAATCTACTTCATGACGTCACTTGGTAATGTCAACCAATAGCCTACAATTTGGCCATTGTTTTAGCAAACTTGGATTCAGGTTTGCATCAATTTTGGAACGTAACACCTACTTCTATGGTATTTTGGTATTAGACATCACTGTTTTCAAATAAAGGTAATTAATTTATTATGCCCTTAATGACTTTACTCTTATAATGTATGTTGACTATGATAAATATAACCTTATGCATGCATTAGTATAACATACTGTCCCTTTGTTTGTTTGTTTGTTTGATTTATTAATGTAACACCTACTTTTTATGATCCAGTCAGGTTTTGAAGGAACAAAATCAAGCCCCATGTTTTTCTTATTAAATATCCATTTTCAAAGGGAAATACGTCACATTATAGAAGTCAAATGGGTTGCCAATGTTGCCCAAAAAAAAAAAACTTTTTTTCAAGTGACTCAAATGTAACTGCAGAACCCGAAGATGCTATTGTCATCTATATTAACAGATTGAGTTTGAAAATAACTTCAAAATAACCCACAATTGTAATTTGCCCAAAATAAGATCATAAAGCAGTGCATAATATATGATATCCTGTTGGCAGCACAAGGATGCCCTCTGAGGGGTGTCTGAAAATAGTACACTACCAGCTTAACAACTGTGTAAGTATTTGTAAATGATCTTATGCTTATTAGTCAGCACTGCTGACTATGCAGGATCATATTAAGTTGAAGCAGGGGGAGCACCTCTTTGAAACACAATACATAAGTGGTTTTTATTAATTAACCATATAAAAACTTGATCATTACAAAGCAGAAGTTCAGCTCAGCCACTACTTGTCTTATCCAAAAAAAATCACTAAAGGCTTTTCTTAGTTATAACCAAAAAAGTAACGGCAAGTGCAAGAAACACAAAAAGAAGTGTTATTCTCCAACACCCTGTATGTTAATCAATTCATCTGGAAGAGGAACGACTCCTGGCGGCCCATATCAGATCACATCCAACATCCGCCTCGACCCACTTCTTCATCTTAGTTTAATCTTACCGACATCTGGAAATTTTGACTTTCTCATTTGTCTATTTTAAGCAGTCTGATTGGCAGACATTAGAAGTGGATATTTCAAGGGCCTGGCAAACAAACTGTGTTTAGTGCCTTACCATAAAGAGGGGAGTTGTATGATGATGCCAGCCTTATATACGGTTCTTGAGCGCAGCTCTGCTGCTAGTGCTCTGCTTCCTCCAGACGTTCTTCTTTCAGGTCTGCACGACTGCCTAACTTTCTCATATAGGTGAGGAGAACATTTGCCTTTTTAGAGTATGATTCCATTTGGTCCCTCTTTCTTGTTGCTCGACTTTTTGGGGTATTATACACTTGGAAATTATGGATTTTTTTAATATATATATATATATATATATATATATATTTGATAACAAATGTATTTCTGTAAGCAGTTTAAAGCTATCCAAAACTATAAAATAATTACACATTTTATGATAAAAAAAAAGATTTTAACATTAGTTTTTAAACTAAATCAGTATATGTGAACTTATTTAAACCTTTATTTTATTTTCTTGCTGCTGAATTCTGATATATGGCAGGTGAAAAGCTTGCAATGCATGTTGGACTGCCAAAATGAGCTTGGCACAAAAGTGACATTTTAAATGCATTATATGTTTGTTAAAATTCCAATCAGGTGGGGACAGAATTGTATTTCTAATGCATTCTGATTATAGCATTAATGCATCTGTGAAAATAAAACATTCAAAACACCCAGTATTCATGGAAAGGCCCCCCTAGATATCTCTTGAACTGCTTTGAAAGGGTCTGTTATATTTATGTAAGAATTCTGGATACAGCAAAATCTGATCTGTGTGATTTATGCAGCTGTCTGCAGACAGGGTTTCAGATTGGTTGTATTGTTGGCATCTGCATAGATTTTTCCAGAAGCAGGGAGATTGGGATACTGGATATCAGAGGGGGATATTCACACCCCTCCCGGCAGATCACAGTGGGCACGCTTACAAGACGTTTCCAAATGCTGGTTTCAAATTAGGAATGCAGAAAATATAGCCCACTCTATATGATACAAATGAATACTGATGCCCGCCATATGATTCTCTCTACATGAATATATTACATAAGGACCTCTAAGTAATGTATACCATTTTCAAGTCAATATATCAAAGGGGTTTCTTGACCTGAGGTATTTGCTGTGTTTTGCTCTCTGTATAGGGGTGAAGAAAACAGGTGGCCAAGATGTCTGAGTGAGTATATGAATATATCAGTTATTTACATTTACTATCAAACAAATGGGAATCTGTTCTTGTTTTGCTAAATTGTAATTCCTTCATCCTCTCATGACAGCAAAAAGATGACATCGAGTCGCAGGCACCATCTCAAGGTAGAGTAAATAATGCACAGATGTCTTTAATATAATACTGAGTGAGTATATGAATATATCAGTTATTTACATTTACTATCAAACAAATGGGAATCTGTTCTTGTTTTGCTAAATTGTAATTCCTTCATCCTCTCATGACAGCAAAAAGATGACATCGAGTCGCAGGCACCATCTCAAGGTAGAGTAAATAATGCACAGATGTCTTTAATATAATGTGTATTAAGGACCCGATGTAATCAGTATTTCACTTTGTGGCCTTTAGTATAATATAATATAAATTTATAATATAATTGTCACAATATGCTGTCAGAAGGAACGATGGAGACGCAAAGTGGCTTTAATCTTTAATCAAGGAAACACGGGGGATAATCCACATCAGGAATAGGGGTAAACTCATGTAATCCAACATGTAGATCCGACAAAGACAGAATGCAAATGCTGAGACTTAAATACATGGGGTAATTAGAACTAACCAACAAGACACACCTGAATTAAATTAACCAATCAATGAGAGGGAGAAACTGGGTCACGGAGCACATGGGGAGGGAAAACACAACAAAGACAGTCCAGGGGCGTGATATATCGCCCCCCTCGCGCCAAAGGTACAACACAGGCAGGGACGGGTGGGACCTTGGGAGGAGGACGACAGAAAGAGTCCAGGGCAGATCAGACGGAGGGAGGAGCCAGGGAGGAAACAGGAGGGATTTGGAGCATGCGGTGCCAGGTGGGACCCAGGCCACAGCCATAATGGCGACCCATGGTGGAGCCGACGGAGGAAGGAGCCAAGGTGGAGGAAGGGCTGACTACTCCAGGGGGGCGACCAACTGCGGCGGAGGAGCCCGAGGCGGAGATGGAGAGCCGATGAGCCAGGGCGACGGGGAGGAACCGGAGGGCCAAGCCGGAGCGACAGAGGACCGAGGAGGAGCCGAAGGGATGGAGGAGCCTGACACAGCCGGAGGAGTGGAGTCCCGAGGTGACGAATGGTTGACGACAGACCAAGGCGGAGCCAGAGGGACGAGGGAACCCGGCGGAGCCAGTGGACTGATGGGCCAAGGCGGAGCGGAGGGAGCTAGGAGCCATGGTGGAGCCGCAGAAGCGGGTGGTAGGGCGGGCATTTGTGAGCCACCGGGCTTTCAGGGTTTAACTCAGGAACGGGAGCCCTCTATGGGCTGGACGGGGGATCAGGAGCCCCCTCTGGGCTAGACATGGGAACAGGAATTTTATCTGGACTAGACATGGGTACAGGAACTTTCTCTGGGCTAAACTCAGGAATGGGAGGGACAGAGTTCACCGACGGAGGAGGAGGAAAGGGGGCAGGTCGGTATACAAGTCAATTAAGTTTTCCTCAGCTTTGCATTCCCCCAAATCCTTACTCACCCTCCGCGCTCTCTCTGTCCACCGCTTTCTCCCTTGTGGCGAGCTCTGTTGCCGGCTCTCGCACCTGGACTGACGTCATGAGCAGCTCCGACTCCGCGGCGATCCTCAGCTCTGTCACTCCATGTGGCGATGGCTCATCGGCCGCGTCGGTTTCGGGCTCTCCATCAAGAGGGTGGGCTGGGCTCTGGGTCTGGCTTTGTTCCAGATCGGGGGTAGACACTCTCCAGACACCGGATGAT
>NW_015505546.1:688952-691181 GCF_001515645.1 Sinocyclocheilus grahami
CAATGCATGTTGGACTGCCAAAATGAGCTTGGCACAAAAGTGACATTTTAAATGCATTATATGTTTGTTAAAATTCCAATCAGGTGGGGACAGAATTGTATTTCTAATGCATTCTGATTATAGCATTAATGCATCTGTGAAAATAAAACATTCAAAACACCCAGTATTCATGGAAAGGCCCCCCTAGATATCTCTTGAACTGCTTTGAAAGGGTCTGTTATATTTATGTAAGAATTCTGGATACAGCAAAATCTGATCTGTGTGATTTATGCAGCTGTCTGCAGACAGGGTTTCAGATTGGTTGTATTGTTGGCATCTGCATAGATTTTTCCAGAAGCAGGGAGATTGGGATACTGGATATCAGAGGGGGATATTCACACCCCTCCCGGCAGATCACAGTGGGCACGCTTACAAGACGTTTCCAAATGCTGGTTTCAAATTAGGAATGCAGAAAATATAGCCCACTCTATATGATACAAATGAATACTGATGCCCGCCATATGATTCTCTCTACATGAATATATTACATAAGGACCTCTAAGTAATGTATACCTTTTTCAAGTCAATATATCAAAGGGGTTTCTTGACCTGAGGTATTTGCTGTGTTTTGCTCTCTGTATAGGGGTGAAGAAAACAGGTGGCCAAGATGTCTGAGTGAGTATATGAATATATCAGTTATTTACATTTACTATCAAACAAATGGGAATCTGTTCTTGTTTTGCTAAATTGTAATTCCTTCATCCTCTCATGACAGCAAAAAGATGACATCGAGTCGCAGGCACCATCTCAAGGTAGAGTAAATAATGCACAGATGTCTTTAATATAATGTGTATTAAGGACCCGATGTAATCAGTATTTCACTTTGTGGCCTTTAGTATAATATAATATAAATTTATAATATAATTGTCACAATATGCTGTCAGAAGGAACGATGGAGACGCAAAGTGGCTTTAATCTTTAATCAAGGAAACACGGGGGATAATCCACATCAGGAATAGGGGTAAACTCATGTAATCCAACATGTAGATCCGACAAAGACAGAATGCAAATGCTGAGACTTAAATACATGGGGTAATTAGAACTAACCAACAAGACACACCTGAATTAAATTAACCAATCAATGAGAGGGAGAAACTGGGTCACGGAGCACATGGGGAGGGAAAACACAACAAAGACAGTCCAGGGGCGTGATATATCGCCCCCCTCGCGCCAAAGGTACAACACAGGCAGGGACGGGTGGGACCTTGGGAGGAGGACGACAGAAAGAGTCCAGGGCAGATCAGACGGAGGGAGGAGCCAGGGAGGAAACAGGAGGGATTTGGAGCATGCGGTGCCAGGTGGGACCCAGGCCACAGCCATAATGGCGACCCATGGTGGAGCCGACGGAGGAAGGAGCCAAGGTGGAGGAAGGGCTGACTACTCCAGGGGGGCGACCAACTGCGGCGGAGGAGCCCGAGGCGGAGATGGAGAGCCGATGAGCCAGGGCGACGGGGAGGAACCGGAGGGCCAAGCCGGAGCGACAGAGGACCGAGGAGGAGCCGAAGGGATGGAGGAGCCTGACACAGCCGGAGGAGTGGAGTCCCGAGGTGACGAATGGTTGACGACAGACCAAGGCGGAGCCAGAGGGACGAGGGAACCCGGCGGAGCCAGTGGACTGATGGGCCAAGGCGGAGCGGAGGGAGCTAGGAGCCATGGTGGAGCCGCAGAAGCGGGTGGTAGGGCGGGCATTTGTGAGCCACCGGGCTTTCAGGGTTTAACTCAGGAACGGGAGCCCTCTATGGGCTGGACGGGGGATCAGGAGCCCCCTCTGGGCTAGACATGGGAACAGGAATTTTATCTGGACTAGACATGGGTACAGGAACTTTCTCTGGGCTAAACTCAGGAATGGGAGGGACAGAGTTCACCGACGGAGGAGGAGGAAAGGGGGCAGGTCGGTATACAAGTCAATTAAGTTTTCCTCAGCTTTGCATTCCCCCAAATCCTTACTCACCCTCCGCGCTCTCTCTGTCCACCGCTTTCTCCCTTGTGGCGAGCTCTGTTGCCGGCTCTCGCACCTGGACTGACGTCATGAGCAGCTCCGACTCCGCGGCGATCCTCAGCTCTGTCACTCCATGTGGCGATGGCTCATCGGCCGCGTCGGTTTCGGGCTCTCCATCAAGAGGGTGGGCTGGGCTCTGGGTCTGGCTTTGTTCCAGATCGGGGGTAGACACTCTCCAGACACCGGATGAT
>NW_015505546.1:691581-697989 GCF_001515645.1 Sinocyclocheilus grahami
CAATGCATGTTGGACTGCCAAAATGAGCTTGGCACAAAAGTGACATTTTAAATGCATTATATGTTTGTTAAAATTCCAATCAGGTGGGGACAGAATTGTATTTCTAATGCATTCTGATTATAGCATTAATGCATCTGTGAAAATAAAACATTCAAAACACCCAGTATTCATGGAAAGGCCCCCCTAGATATCTCTTGAACTGCTTTGAAAGGGTCTGTTATATTTATGTAAGAATTCTGGATACAGCAAAATCTGATCTGTGTGATTTATGCAGCTGTCTGCAGACAGGGTTTCAGATTGGTTGTATTGTTGGCATCTGCATAGATTTTTCCAGAAGCAGGGAGATTGGGATACTGGATATCAGAGGGGGATATTCACACCCCTCCCGGCAGATCACAGTGGGCACGCTTACAAGACGTTTCCAAATGCTGGTTTCAAATTAGGAATGCAGAAAATATAGCCCACTCTATATGATACAAATGAATACTGATGCCCGCCATATGATTCTCTCTACATGAATATATTACATAAGGACCTCTAAGTAATGTATACCATTTTCAAGTCAATATATCAAAGGGGTTTCTTGACCTGAGGTATTTGCTGTGTTTTGCTCTCTGTATAGGGGTGAAGAAAACAGGTGGCCAAGATGTCTGAGTGAGTATATGAATATATCAGTTATTTACATTTACTATCAAACAAATGGGAATCTGTTCTTGTTTTGCTAAATTGTAATTCCTTCATCCTCTCATGACAGCAAAAAGATGACATCGAGTCGCAGGCACCATCTCAAGGTAGAGTAAATAATGCACAGATGTCTTTAATATAATGTGTATTAAGGACCCGATGTAATCAGTATTTCACTTTGTGGCCTTTAGTATAATATAATATAAATTTATAATATAATTGTCACAATATGCTGTCAGAAGGAACGATGGAGACGCAAAGTGGCTTTAATCTTTAATCAAGGAAACACGGGGGATAATCCACATCAGGAATAGGGGTAAACTCATGTAATCCAACATGTAGATCCGACAAAGACAGAATGCAAATGCTGAGACTTAAATACATGGGGTAATTAGAACTAACCAACAAGACACACCTGAATTAAATTAACCAATCAATGAGAGGGAGAAACTGGGTCACGGAGCACATGGGGAGGGAAAACACAACAAAGACAGTCCAGGGGCGTGATATATCGCCCCCCTCGCGCCAAAGGTACAACACAGGCAGGGACGGGTGGGACCTTGGGAGGAGGACGACAGAAAGAGTCCAGGGCAGATCAGACGGAGGGAGGAGCCAGGGAGGAAACAGGAGGGATTTGGAGCATGCGGTGCCAGGTGGGACCCAGGCCACAGCCATAATGGCGACCCATGGTGGAGCCGACGGAGGAAGGAGCCAAGGTGGAGGAAGGGCTGACTACTCCAGGGGGGCGACCAACTGCGGCGGAGGAGCCCGAGGCGGAGATGGAGAGCCGATGAGCCAGGGCGACGGGGAGGAACCGGAGGGCCAAGCCGGAGCGACAGAGGACCGAGGAGGAGCCGAAGGGATGGAGGAGCCTGACACAGCCGGAGGAGTGGAGTCCCGAGGTGACGAATGGTTGACGACAGACCAAGGCGGAGCCAGAGGGACGAGGGAACCCGGCGGAGCCAGTGGACTGATGGGCCAAGGCGGAGCGGAGGGAGCTAGGAGCCATGGTGGAGCCGCAGAAGCGGGTGGTAGGGCGGGCATTTGTGAGCCACCGGGCTTTCAGGGTTTAACTCAGGAACGGGAGCCCTCTATGGGCTGGACGGGGGATCAGGAGCCCCCTCTGGGCTAGACATGGGAACAGGAATTTTATCTGGACTAGACATGGGTACAGGAACTTTCTCTGGGCTAAACTCAGGAATGGGAGGGACAGAGTTCACCGACGGAGGAGGAGGAAAGGGGGCAGGTCGGTATACAAGTCAATTAAGTTTTCCTCAGCTTTGCATTCCCCCAAATCCTTACTCACCCTCCGCGCTCTCTCTGTCCACCGCTTTCTCCCTTGTGGCGAGCTCTGTTGCCGGCTCTCGCACCTGGACTGACGTCATGAGCAGCTCCGACTCCGCGGCGATCCTCAGCTCTGTCACTCCATGTGGCGATGGCTCATCGGCCGCGTCGGTTTCGGGCTCTCCATCAAGAGGGTGGGCTGGGCTCTGGGTCTGGCTTTGTTCCAGATCGGGGGTAGACACTCTCCAGACACCGGATGATTGCTCCCCTCCAGCTCAGTCCAGTGGTGTCTGGGAGGTAGACGGGGCGATGGTAATTTGGCCCGATCAGAACGATGAGTTCAACGCAGCGTCATCGAATGTCGTTAAAACGGCGAGCTGGCTGAACTCAACCACATACCCCAAGAGGGGCAGGTCCTTACGGGCGAGAGAGGTAAACTTAGCGGCGACGGGATCAATGGAAACACAGGGAAAACAGAAAACTTGTAACTGTAAAAAAACTTGTAAACAAAAAGCGGGGGTAAACATGTAACTAACTGTATTAGGTTCGGGTCACTGTCGGAAGGAACGATGGAGACGAGAAGTGGCATTAACAGTCTTTAATCAAGAAAACACCGGGGATAATCCACATCAGGAACAGGGGTAAACACTAGTGATGTTACGTTCTGTGCCGAGGTTTCGGAGCGTGTGTCGAGAAATCCCGGCAGCTTTCAGAACGTGCGTATCGAGGCTTGTATCGCTTTAGAGCAATGACGTCATTGATGACGTCCGAAGCCTCGCTTGGCCAGACTGGTTCAGGAAGCGGTTCGAATCTTGTAAATTCAGTCCTCTGCCCTGTTAAACTCAGCCACTTTCAAGTTTAAGACTAATAATATTGGCCCTCCTGCCTATTATGAGCGAAGACTTGATTTACACACATTTGATAGCCCCATTCATTTCAAGCCAATACGTTT
This sequence comes from Sinocyclocheilus grahami, assembly GCF_001515645.1. Lineage (NCBI taxonomy): Eukaryota > Metazoa > Chordata > Actinopteri > Cypriniformes > Cyprinidae > Sinocyclocheilus > Sinocyclocheilus grahami. The sequence continues at coordinate 694,502 of NW_015505546.1, forward strand.
ATTACAGTTATGTTATATAATCATTATGAAATACATATTATATTCATATACAGTATATAGATTAGTCTATGTGGAAATAGATTTTATTTTTTTTTCTGTGTAATCATAGATCACCAGTGTTGGGGAAAGTTACTTTTAAAAGTAATGCATTACAATATTGCGTTACTCCATAAAAAAGTAACTAATTACGTTACTTAGTTACTTTTTATGGCAAGTAATGCGTTACGTTACTTTTGCGTTACTTTTAAAATCTGGACAGGGCTTGCTTGTTTGTTTTTAAAATAAAAAAAGTTATATTTTTGGCAAATATAAAAGCCTTTTCACACCAAAAGTGAAATGAATAAGCCTCAGGCTGAAGGGAAAGTAAATTTACATCCGTACAGTAGAATGCAGAAGAAGACATTTCAACACACTTCAGCAATAAAAAGACACACAAATGTTTGTCTGGAGTAATTTTTGCTTATTAGTACGGTTGAACTGGATCATCGAAGGTCAGAAGCAAAGACATAGGTTAATAGAATGGAATTAAATACATAAAGGATATTTGTGTTGTTTAACATTTAATTATTGCAGGTTTGCGTCATATTCTGAGTTGCATTATTTTTATTCATTTTGAGGAATACTGAATCTGTGTTTTTTTTTTTTTCTTTTTTTTTTTTGGGTGGGTGAGATGAATGAATGCATATTCATATTTATTTTGAACTACAGTAACATCTTCTGATTTCTCTCAACATGGGGACAGGAGAGCTGTCAATCAATAAATTGAAAAAAGAAGTAACTTGCGTTACTTATTTGAAAAAGTAACTCCGATATTCTCTTGTAAATTAAAAAGTAATGCGTTACTTTACTAGTTACTTGGAAAAAAGTAATCTGATTACGTAACTTGCGTTACTTGTAATATATTACCCCCAACAATGTAGATCACATCAGGTCATCTGTAATGTATCTGCTTGTTTTACACTTTTTGGCCACCAGGTGTTATTGTGAGCAAATGAAGGCTCGAGAAATTAACCCTTTTGTGAACCACTTGGATGAAAAGCTTCAATGCTTCATGAGGCTTGATCTCGCCATCACTAGTAAACACACGTAATCCAACATGTAGACCCAACAAAGACAGAACACAATAGCTGTGTCTCATTTAGAAGGCTGCACCCTCCGGAGGTCGAATCCTCTGGAGGTCGCATCCTCTGTAGGATGCATATACGAAGTGTCCTCAACCAAGAATTAAACGAGACGGCCTTCGTAGGACAGGCGGAAAAGGAACCGGAAGTATCACGTTGCTATGCCAACACATTTAGAGCATCGTTGCGCTCTCACACTACTTAAATTAAGGAAAATTATTCCTAAATTTGGAAAGTAATTAAAAAAAAATGGTTTTACTTGTTTTATTTTGTTCAATGTTTGAGGAGCTGCAGCATACATACAGCAGGCATCTATTAGAGAAAAAAAGGAGGAGGTTATTAAAAACAGTTTATCCGTTTTTACCGAGGCGATTTAAGATAAGTTGTAAACACCACATCTGCGCTTGTGTGTACGTTACATCTGCCGGCACTGGCATTTTTCAAATTAACAACGGTTGTTCACGGCGACGCAAAGAATTGTGGGTTATCTGTAGCAGCGAAGGATACACCTCACGAATCCTCCGAAGTCCTGTGAAAGAAGGTCGCATTCGAAGGTCGCATTCGGAGTGTCCTACTTGCTTTTCTGAAATGAGACCGTCTCGATGTATGCAGCCTTCGAATGCGACCTCCGGAGGATGCAGCCTTCTAAATGAGACACAGCTAATGGCTGAGACTTAAATACATGGGGTAATTAGAACTAACCAACAAGACACACCTGAATCAAATGAACCATCAATGAGAGGGAGAAACTGGGTCACGGAGCACATGGGGAGGGAAAACACAACAAAGACAGTCCAGAGGTGTAACTATACTATACTATAATATAAATGTATTAAGGACTTGATGTAATCAGTAGTTGGCTTTGTGGCATTTAGTATAATATACATTTATAATGTAATATAATTATGTATTAAATCAATTTTAATTTAATGAAACTAATGTCTCATTGTAATCGAAAAGATGAGGCGAATACAGCAATCTGTCACACCACATTAAAGAGCTTAAATAACATTATTTTAAGACATTGTTTGCATTTCGCTATAAAACTGACAGAATTTGAAAGCTGATACTTTGTTTTATATTAAAAGTACCAAAAGTGTAAATATTATTGCTATTATTTGGGGCTGCCGCACTACAAATAATGTATGCATTCGATGAAATGTGAAATATTATTATATTGCAAGCATACTGTCTCTGAGAGTATATGACACATAGTATGATTTCTGCTAATAATCCAACATATATTGAAATCAGTTGACAGGCCGCCGGAATTTCTCCCGGTGCTATGCATAATATAGGCTATACTCTCAAAATATTATAACTTTAATCTTGTAATTGCTACACTCTAAAAAATGCTGGGTTGTTTCAACCTAACTTTGGGTCAAATATGGACTAACCCAACTTTTGGGTTAAAATCTTAATGTAAAAATTTAACCCAACGGTTGGGTTAGTCCATATTTGACCCAAAGTTGGGTTGAAACAACCCAGCATTTTTTAGAGTGTACGACTAAATTCTCATAATTTTGACTTTTCCTCAAAATATTATGACCTTAATCTCGTAATCTTAGATTTTATTTTTTAATGTAGCACTAAAATGCTAAATATAATAATTAAAAACCACATTAAATTAATATTTGACTTGTGGCTTTTAAAATATAAATATAATACAATATAACAATGTAATTATTAATAACAACATCAAAATAATATTTGACTTGTGGCTTTTAGTTGATGTCTGTTTGCATTATTTTACCTATTAGCTACTGAATGTTAATTAAATAAACTTTCACCATATACATACATTTCAATTTTACTTTTGAGTTTTACTCTTCTACAAATACAGAGCAAAAAATATATGGCTTTGTCCAATCAAATGCTCTGCAGGAGGAGAATGACCCTCCGTTTAATACCATCTGCATCTGGCGTGATTAATAGTGTTTTTTCACCGACTGCTTCTGTTTTTGTCAGTATGTGTTTATTGCTGTAAGCAACACTGTTATGGTGTTTTATGAGATTCAGAGTCCAAATTATGTATTTGTCCACAGAGTTTGGTGCTCAGCATTGCGAAGGGCATTATGGAGAAAGAAGTCATTCAGGTTAAGGTAGATAAGGAGAAATACCTGTCAGAAAACTGCCCTCCTCTGTCCATGCCCGGATCTACACAGGAACTGCAGGTCTGTTTCCTCATTCACCATCTGTTCAGAAGACTAAAGCAATTAAAAGTCCTTAGCACATCTATGTCACTTAGATATTTATTTGTATACATTTCACCAGGAAGATGGAATTTTTGTTTAATTATTTTTAATATGTTCCTTATAAAAACAGTAATAACCATATATATATATATATATATATATATATATATAT
>NW_015505546.1:698270-742415 GCF_001515645.1 Sinocyclocheilus grahami
ATATATATATTAGTGCTGTCAAATGATTAATCGCATCCAAAACAAAAGTTTGTTTACATAATAAATATACACAGTACACATACATGTATTATGTATATATAAAAACACACACATACAGTATATATTTAGAAAATATTTACATGTGTATAGACATTTATATATTTATATTATATATACATTTATTAAATATATAAACATAACATATTTTTCTTAAATATATACATGCATGTGTGTGTATTTATATAAACATAATAAATATACACAGTACACATACATGTATTATGTAAACAAAAACTTTTATTTTGGATGCGATTAATCGTTTGACAGTACTAATATATATATATATATATATATCACCAACAGCAACAATAACTCCATGGTTTTTGTAGTTAAACTAAAACTTAGCCATAAAAACATTTTTGTTTACCTTAAATGAAATGAATGTCAATTGAAATATGTATGTATGTAATGAACAGATTTGAGCTGTTTATTAGTGCATTCCAGATGTTTTGCAGAAGTTTCGGTGACATATGTACACCTAGGGCTGATCGAAGTTGTATTGCACTTTCTTGAAACAATACGTTGCAAAAGATGGTTCGAAAACAGAATCTGAATATTTAAACCTCTCTATTTAGGAGCTGTGCAAGAAGCTTCACCAGCAAATCGACAATGCTGATGAGGAGAGATATGACTTGGAGTCCAAAGTGGGCAAGGCCAGCAAAGAGGTAACTTCTGATACTCAAATATACCTTATGATGGTGACAATGTTTCTGACGAGTCTATATACTGGGTTCTCTGAGCTCCAGTCTGACTCCTGTTTAATGTGTGTATAGATCGAGGATCTGAAGATCAAGGTGGTCGACCTGCAGGGTAAGTTCAAGAAACCTGCGCTGAAGAAAGTGCGTCTGTCTGCCGATCAGATGCTTCAAGCTCTGCTGGGCTCCAAGCACAAGGTGTCTCTGGATCTGAGGTCCAACCTCAAACAAGTCAAGAAGGAGGTCAAAGAGGAGGTGGGTGAAATATGATAGTGAGATTATTCCTATGCAGAGAACAGATATTAATAGTTATGGCCGTGAAGTCTGAATGGATACAAAACGTACAAAATGAAAACCATCTCATGGTTTACTCCTTCAATAAATATATTTTAAAGATATTGCTAATTAGTGGTTTATAATGTGTTTTTGTGCGAGTGATGCTTTGCAGCTTTTTTACAGGAATAAACAGTGAAAGATTCATCACTTGTGAGAAAAAAACACATTTCAGCTGCAAAGCAGCTCAACAGAAAATAATAGTGTCATTATTCAGATCAGTTTATTTCAATAACAGTGTCCATGTATTGTCATTATTGGATAAGAAAAAAATCTAAGGTGTCAGTGCAGTTAAATTGATAATATTACTGAATATAATGTGTGCTTAAATACATAATATTATCATCCGTATTTAATTTAATACAAATTAATGGAAATTATTGAATGATTGAATAAAATGCTTAGTTAGTTACTGAATTAATAATATACAATTTCTTCATACAGTAAGAATTAATTAATCCTTCCACAAAAATTGAAAAAAAATAAAGTCTTCCTCAATATTTTTCTTTTCTTTTCAAATAAAAATGTCTGAACATCCTTTAATCAAGATACACGAGCATAAGTCAGAAATTGAACAGATTGAATGATTGAATAAAATGCTTAGTTAGTTACTGAATTAATAATATACAATTTCTTCATACAGTAAGAATTAATTAATCCTTCCACAAAAATTGAAAAAAAAAAACAAAGTCTTCCTCAATATTTTTCTTTTCTTTTCAAATAAAAATGTCTGAACATCCTTTAATCAAGATACACGAGCATAAGTCAGAAATTGAACAAAATTGAATTTATGCTTAGAGCAAGAACAAGCGTCTGAAATGAGGAACGAGAACTCGTTTTGCCTTTGAATTAATTTGTTAATTCAGTTTCTCACAAAACAAGACTAATTATCTACTGTGATCATGCTTCTCTAGTAAATGCATCTCGATTTAAGAATCTTTATACATTTGCAAAAGTACTGCGGAAGAATCATTTTTTACTGACTGATGAGAAGGTTCAGTAAAGTTATCTCCAGATTGTAGTGTTTAGAAACAGAGCTATTCAAGACATAAGCTATTTTTTTATTTTGTTTGTGTGTGTGTAATTGGAATTAAAGTAATGTAGATCTGTAGAAAGTTGTATTTTTATTTAGAGACCATATTGATGTACTCGGTTCCGTTTAATTGATTCCTTAAATTTGCTTTGCTTAGTCTTACAATCTCTTAAATTTACCTTCATGAAATCTGCATAAACCCTGATAGAAAATAATATGCTGTGTGTGTATATATAAACATGTATATATGTTTTATACGAGTAGCATTCCTTCACACTTTATCCCTCTCTCATAATCCAGACTGCAGATGTCGGCGACTGGCGTAAGAACGTTGAAGACAAGGCCGGTATGGACGGCAGGAAGAAGATGTTCGAGGGCGAGGCCTAAATTCCCGGACGTTTCTTTGTTTAATTATCATAGGAATTTGTCAGAGCTGCGCGGTCATTTATCTTTTTGCCATAGTCTTTTCTGCTTTCAGCGCCTCAGATGAGCATTTGTTTCACGCAGTATGTACGTCCTGAAAGGGAATTGTGTATCATCATCGCAGAGCCACTACCATTAAACGAATGCTTCTGAGGAAAATCCTTTTTCACGTTTGTTTTATTACGCACATTTGGTCCTTTCATTCTTTTCCAGTCCGCGACTAGTGGTCTGTTATGACTTTAATGAATAAATACTGTAGTGCTACTATTACAGCAGTCGTATCGTCTGTCTTTCTCAACTTCATTGCACCATCTTTATTCCTTTAATTTAATTAGATTTTTAATTATTAAATTTAATTTAATCATTTTATTTTTTTTGTTGGTACACCACATCCAGAAGAAATATAGATGGCATTTCAGATCATATTTATGGGCATGTCCTCTTTTGCTGTATGGCAAGTTATTTAAACTACAATTAACATTGTTTTGCTGAAATATCTCTTATTATTTTGGTTTATAGCACTCTGCTTTAAGTGGTTTATGTTTTTTGTATCTTGGTGTGTTAAGCATTGCTTCCGTTTACAGCACGCACGCACACACACACACATGCGTCTTGAAGGAAGGGAAATTTACGAGGCTTTCCAAGGATGGACTGGGGATATTTCAGGAGCTCAGCGGCCTATTGGTCTGAGGAGGAATCCACTTCCATAAACAGGACTCCCAGGATCTGCTGAGCCATCAGACCACAACATATATATCCTATTTAATTTTTTTCTCTCTGGGGCTCACCAGTCTTTCCAGTTCTTCTTCCAAGTGTGTACTGCCCTCTTCTTCTCTCATAGGTGAGCGTCAATCCACAACTCTCTCTAGATCTGTATGTAAAGGACAAACAGTTGCTACATATCAACTGCATCCAATATGTGTCTAGACACATTGTTTTTTTTTAATATTCATGAGCAGTTAGAATGTTAATAAGTGTGATTTTAAACGGCGCTATGAATTGGCAGATAAAGTATACAATTGAATTGCTATGTTTTCAATTTCTGTATAAAATGAAAAATTTGTAAAGAATTACTATGGATTTTTAATGTGTGTGTATATATTGAAAAGAAGTAATATTTTATTTCTTGAATATGAATATTCAATTTAATGTGATTTTAAATATATTTTAATCTGCACTAATTGATATGACCGACTATTGTGTATAAATCACATGATCTGGACAGTTGTTTTTATTAATAAAATCTGCTAAGTGATGCTTGCAACCAGCGTACAATGTGACATAAATATGCAATAATACTTATCTTTGATGTAATAGTGTAACTCTAATATGCTATAATCTTTCATTGAATTTGAATTGAATACAGCAGCTGATCTCTGGTATCGTGTTTAATGTGTCAGATGATCTGTCCATGAGGACGTCTCAAGACTGTTGGACTAAACTTAGACTCAGCTGTCCCTGACTGAATGTATTTCTTAAAGTGCTTGTCCTGGATTAGTTGATTAACTCAGCTGCCATCTAATAATTGATTTCTATCCAATCCAGGGTGAGAACGCACTAAACCGCCGAGATGTCAGAGTAAGTATTCTGATTCTGGTTGGATTGTGATTTGTTCTTTATTGAGTAATCCAGCTCAAGCACAGTGTGTCTCATGGCGAACTTGTTTTCATGAACAGAAAAAAGATGACCTCCAGCCGTAGGCACCATCTGAAGGTAAAACATGTTTTTACTGTAATTTCATAAAGCGCAGATTTGAAGTGTAAAATCTGGCTAAAATGGTTACGTTTTAAAAAAACCATAAATATGCAATAATACTTATCTTTGATGTAATAGTGTAACTCTAATATGCTATAATCTTTCATTGAATTTGAATTGAATACAGCAGCTGATCTCTGGTATCGTGTTTAATGTGTCAGATGATCTGTCCATGAGGACGTCTCAAGACTGTTGGACTAAATTTAGACTCAGCTGTCCCTGACTGAATGTATTTCTTAAAGTGCTTGTCCTGGATTAGTTGATTAACTCAGCTGCCATCTAATAATTGATTTCTATCCAATCCAGGGTGAGAACGCACTAAACCGCCGAGATGTCAGAGTAAGTATTCTGATTCTGGTTGGATTGTGATTTGTTCTTTATTGAGTAATCCAGCTCAAGCACAGTGTGTCTCATGGCGAACTTGTTTTCATGAACAGAAAAAAGATGACCTCCAGCCGTAGGCACCATCTGAAGGTAAAACATGTTTTTACTGTAATTTCATAAAGCGCAGATTTGAAGTGTAAAATCTGGCTAAAATGGTTACGTTTTAAAAAAACCATAAGCTTATATTGTTTATTGAGATTATTGTTTGTCTGTTGGTGTCGTCAGAGCCTGGTGCTCTCTATTGCCTTCGGTCTAATGGACGTTGAAGCCAAGCAGCTTGTTGCTAATAAGGAGGCTCATATGAATGAACACTGCCCTGTTCTCGATCTGCCTGGATCCACGCAAGAGCTGCAGGTGCCAATGCATTATTATTATTAACAATAACACACACACACACACACACACACACACACACACAAGCATACATACAATCATATCTAGTTAAATTACCACATATTAATATACATTTAATAGATATAATTACATAATAAGTATCTATCTTTCTATCTATCCATCTTTCTTATAATTATATAGTTATATAAAAGTTTAATATTGCTTTACTCTGTGAGCTACAGGAAAATCATAAGTATTATAATTATTTTAACGACAACATATTAATATACTTTATTTTAGTATCATTGAGATACTATTATAGTTTTTTTATTAATATTTTGAATCTCTCATTTTAAGTTTGTGAACTTTTTAGTACATGTGTTGTGTTTTTGTCATTTGTAGTTTTTCTTAATATTTCAGTTTTAGGTCATTTATTACGTGAAGTTAAACTAAAAATAACAAATGTTGAAATAGCTGAAACAAAACAAAATACGTTAACGTTTACTTCATTTCAAGTAATGAAAATGTTTTTTTATGGATTTAATTTTAGTTTTAGTATTAGTTAAATTTAATAACCCTGAATATAATTACACATTTTTATACTTATGTAATATACTGTAGATGGATGGATGGATATCTGATCATCAGTATCATATATCATATGTATAATGCTGTTTTGGCCTTCCAGGAGCTGTGCAAGAAACTGAACCAACAGATCGACCAGGTTGATGAGGAGAGATATGACTTGGAGTCAAAGGTTGCCAAGTCAAACAAGGAGGTAAAAATCGTGCAACTTCAGTTTGTTCAGTGATTCATCCATTTATTTGTTTCTACAAAGAAACTATTTGGTTCTCCGAGCTCCAGTTTGACTCCTGTTTAATGTGTGTATAGATCGAGGATCTGAAGATCAAGGTGGTCGACCTGCAGGGCAAGTTCAAGAAGCCTGCGCTGAAGAAGGTGCGCATGTCTGCTGACGCTATGCTTCAAGCTCTGCTGGGATCCAAGCACAAGGTCTCCATGGACCTCAGAGCCAACCTCAAACAAGTCAAGAAGGAGGTCAAAGAGGAGGTGGGTTGCAGATTCAGAAATGCTTCTTGTCTTTGCTTGGCCGTGTTACCAAGTTCATAGGAAAGTCTTCAAGTGGGATGTGTTTGGTCTGGATCCTCCTGTGCCTCACGTCTGATGTTTTTGCGTTTCCACAGTCTGCAGAACAAGTCGGCGACTGGCGTAAGAACATCGAGGATAAGGCTGGTATGGACGGCAGGAAGAAGATGTTTGAGTCCGAGGCTTAAGATGTATTGTTTATTCTCCAATATGTCTTAAAAATTATCTGGTAAACATCTTTCTATCCTGTGAACCTCCCGTTCCAATAAAAAATATTTTCCTGGACCTTTTTTGCACATTGTACATTGTTCCAGTGTTGAATGGCATGGCATTAAAGATTAGTGTATACATACTGTATGTATTTGCCTTTGTGTCTTTGCTCAGAGTTACAGCACTATTGAACAGCTGATAATTATATTACCATGTACACTAACACTTGGGGTCTGTATAGGAGTTTTTAATTTTGTTTTTGAAAGAAGTCTCTTTTGCTCACAAAGGCTGGATTTAGTTCATTAAATATACAGTAATATTGTGAAATATTATTTGAATTTCAAATAACATTTTTCTGTTTTAATATATTTTAAAATATAATTTATTCCTGTGATCAAAGCTGAATTTTCAGCATCATTACTCCAGTCTTCAGTGTCACATGATCCTTCAGAAATCATTCTGATATGCTGATTTGCTGCTCAAGAAACATTTCTGATTATCAATGTTGAAAACAGTTTTTGGAAACTGATACATTACTGTAACTTTTGATCAATTAAATGCATTCTTGCCGACTGCTATGACTTTTTCCTCAAAATGTTAAAGTCTCCATGAAATAAAAATTAAAGTTTTTTGGGTGTTAGTATCAATATGTTAGTCTTAAGGTTATCTATAAGGCAGTGTGCTCCAAAACAGTGACACAATTTGCATTTAGAAGATATAAGCATTCAAAGCTTGCAGTTCGTCACTTCCGCCAAAACGGTGGAACGATTTTTTTGACGTCACATCGTACTTCAGCTTCTCATCAAACTTTCTGTCCAATCAAATGCTCTCTAGAATCCGAAGCCCCGCCCCCTACACGACGCTGAAGCCGTGGCTGAACTCGGTCACTTGTCCACAGAGTTAGTATGTTCTGTACAGTGAATGGCACGTAGTGCACTATATAGGGGACAGGGAACGATTCAAACAGTGTAAATATGCTTTCCATTGAGGAAAAAAAGAAGTCTGGTTTCGCGCTGTGTCACACTAACCACTGCACCGCACACACACTCTGCTCCGGTCCAGAGACACGATAGCACAGAGCGGATCACATGCGCGAGTCGGCGTAGGCCACAAAATTTATCGGAGCTATTTGAAATCTACACAGAATGCTATATTTTAGCAATATGGATGAGATTGTGGCTGGCTTACCCTGTCAAATGCGGCTTTACAGAGCTCAACGACTCTGAACAGCTCTAGCCCAAGCTGTGATATAAACGAACGCAATTGGCTATTTTAAAAAGGGGCGGGGCTGCTTGATATGTCCCGCCCTGTCTTCCTGTTTCAGTTAAAATGACGTCAACACAGAGTAACGCTGCGTGTTTCTAAGCATTTCAGGGGACCTTTAAAGTGAACTTTTGCATACTAGTGATTGTGTTCACTGTTTGGACTGCATAACAAGTTCACCATAAACAAGAGTACAGAATGAGCATCCATTGTGGGTACATGTCAATGGAGGAATAAATTCAGTTTGCTGACTTTTTGTGATACAAACTGACAGTCTGCTAATCTTTAACATATTTACTACTAAACATTCATTTTGGAGCGAGATATATTTGGAAATTACAAAAAAATAAATGCTGTTTTATAAGAACATGACTTCTGTCATAATTTAAACTTCATATCTCAATTTTTGAAAGTTTATGTCTGAATTGACTTTTGAATGTGATAATCCACTTTTTATCTGATAATTTAAACTTTTTGTTGGTCTACAACTTTTATCTCAAAATTTTGACTTTTTATTCAACTGTTTGTCATAACTATGAGTTTTCAGCTTATAATTTAAACTTTTTGTCATAATTATGACTTACCTTATATTTTTTTACTTGGTATTTAAAATTTTGGAATTCTATGTCCAAATTGACTTTTGAATTTGATGAGTTACTTTTTATCTCATAATTTCAGCTTTTTAAGACTTAATTTCGACCTTGTTACTCATAATTTTAACTATTCATTCCATAATTCAATCCATAATTCCATAATTCAATCCAGTAATTTATTAAAGCATTTTCAGAATATTTTTTTCTAACTAATCAATGATAAAACATTGACAGAGACTTTGAATCCACCTGAATTTAATGAGCTTAAGCACTTTAAGCTGCAGATGACAATGGTTGTGCATGCTTATAATAAACAGAACGATATTGTTCTGGCACCAACATTTATTAACGTGGATGCTAATGTAGTTATCGTTCTTAGTTGTTGGTTTATACACTTGAACTCTATACTATCAATTTACTTTTAGAACTATTTCTGCTTAGCCATTAAAGTGAATGGAACTTGACTAACAAAATGTACTTGATTCCGTCATCATATATACATTTCAGTTTTTATTTTTACATAACTTTTTTTTAGGTTACATGATCAGTTTTGCTGTACTCTACTCTACCACCATCTGGTCATTCACTGGAAATCCAGTGTCAGAGGCAAATCCATGTTAATATAAACCTGACTACTCCAAATCCAGAATACTTCTGTGCAGTCCTGAGTGTGCCATCGTCCAGGCCATGAGAATGTCACCTTGTGTCTTGCTCGTGGATATTACACTTCTGTTCTCATGGAAAGAGGCACTGTGATTACATCAGCACAACAGGAATGTGCCTGGGTCTTATCTGGTGTTTGTGTATTTGACCATTAGAGGGCAGATTAAGTCATATATTTGTGTGTTCTCTTTACCACATATAGGAGTCCATACAAGATTAGTACAAATGGCAGAAAGGAGACTGGCAGCAATAGTAACTACATTTATTCATAATTAATGAGATTATATAATTATACTACCGATTATATGTTTTTCTTTCTTTTCTTCTTTCTTTCTTTCTAAGAAATGAAGTGTGATCACATCACTTTATATAATATGTTTTTAACATTTACACAGAATTTGATATTCATTTTCCATTTTTTTTCTGCTGTCTGAAGTTTTGATGGCATTTTTCATTTTTTAATTTCTTTTCATTTTTAGGTTGTTGGATAATAGTTGACGAATGAAAATCTCTCTGGTAGCTAATAGGTAACAAAATTGGTAGTGACTTTTGTCATGGCTGTGAGGTAACGTTAGTTATGAAATATTAATTAAACTAAAACTAATTGTAATAACTAATTTCAATTACATTTATCTTTAATTATTATATAAAAAAATTGAAAATGCATAATGAACATGATCTTTTTTGCTTCAAAATGTTACTTCTAGATAAGAAAACAAATACATTTGTTTCCTCAGATTAAGTCTCAGACTATAAATAAACTTCATGGTTTAAACGGGGGTATCAAAGAATGATAAACACTTGAGGGCATTCAGAAAGGGTCTGAGAAAGAATGATGGGACTGAGATGTCGTGGGACATTTTTAAAACTGATTTTATCTAAGCCCTATGATGGGAATCCAAGTCATTTTTCAACATTTCTTTGCCTAAAGTGCGTTCAGTTAGCATTTTTCCAACTGGACAAGTCAACGTGAAAAATGGGACTTTTTTAACGTGTTTACATTTTACAAAAGGTCATTTTTGAGGTATACGTATGTGTAAATTAGAACAACATGTAATTAAAAACACCTATGCTTTGCTTGCCCCCTTGCTACGCCAAGAACTACAAACATGTATGTTTCTCATCAAACCTCCTGGATCTGACATTGAATATACCCAGCTTCAAGCCAAATATTGTTGTTTTTATTCTTCCACCAAAACTCTGGCTTTTTAAATTGCCAATTTTCTTACACAGGTTTCGCCTTGGCCTTGATCAGCAATCAAACGTTGTTGTAAACATCCACTGACATCAACCCCATTTGCACCCAATTGCCCACTTGTAAGAAGTGAACCACACGGCATGTGATTACCCTATTAGAAAAAAGTATCACCTCTGAGCTGTTATCTCAGTCTGTTGGTATGTGCTGCATGCTGTTCCTATTCCCAAAACACAGCAGGGTTAACAACCTCTGGAAACTCAATTCCTCATAGTGGGGACAGATTACTGAGGCATTAGTCTGTCAGGGCATGATGCTTTGCCTTTGTGCTGTAGAGCTTTACGTTGAGGCAATGCTAGAAACAAAGAAAATGCAATGGACTACCACTGATAAGACAACAACTAATTAAACAGGTACAATAATTATAACAAAATTGCTGTTTAACATTGTTTTTGCGCTACTGAATGGTTCCCTGAGATAACAGTGAGTGTTACATCCTGAATGTGGCTAATTATCGATAACTGAATCATATTAATAACCGATGAAGATTCAAATCGACTACGGTTTTCATTATCGATTAGTCGAGTCTGTTCTTTGCAAAATCCACCGCTGTGGTTTTGACCACTTCACAGTAGTAAAAGAGGCATTTTATGAACATAACAGAGGGAGCTTATGTGGGAAAAATTTACAACACAAATGATCCCCAACATGCTTTACATAAAATTCCCAAGTAAACTCATAAGCATTAGCTTACCTTGTCAGATGCATGTGCTGTTTAATGCGTTTGAGAGATGTTTTCCCTATAGTGCACAATTTACGTTTTACTTTTATATCATCATCTGCAGATATCAGAAATTCATGTGAGTATTTACATTTACCATAATGCTCGTCCGAACTCCTAATCTCCTCATAAACAGACGGAACACCTTAGAAGTGCAACAATTCAGACTACAGTACGTTACTGTTTTTGTTAAAATATTTCCGTTGGACATAATTTTTTCATAAAAAAGTAATGGCGAGATTACGTTTTACAATCCGGTCTCGTAATTACAAGTCTATATCTCCTATATGTGGTAGAATTCTCAGAACTGTGAGAAAAAAGGCAGGATTGTGAGATAAATTTGCAATTGCATTTATTTAACTTTCTTCTCCTGCGTCTTATTCTTCATGCAATCCAGAATCGCAGCACATTTTAAAGGTTTGTTTGAGCTGCACCCTCTAATTTACAGACGTGCATTTACATTTCCTTCATCTGGATGCTCATTTCATTTTTGGTGGAAGGGCTTTTGCAAAAATTAAGCATAAAATGAACTTTTATATTAAAAACAAACAATCACGCCCAGCCCAGATGAGAAAAAGTAATGCAAAAGTAAAGTAATGCATTACTTTCCATAAAAAGTAATTAAGTAATGCAATTGGTTACTTTTTTAGGGAGTAACTCAATATTGTAATGCATTCATTTTAAAAGTAACTTTTCCCAACACTGGTTAACACTTTGAGATTTTTTTTCTTTATTAACCTGTTTATTTTGGTAATTTGAACTTTAGCTTTTGTAATGTGGTGTTTGGGTTTTTGTTTCTTGTTCATTGTTTTCATGTCTTTTATTTTGTATTTAGGCCTAAGTCATGTTCTGTCATGTGAGTCCCTTGTCTGTGTGTTATGTTCTGATTGGTTGTCTTAGACATGTGGCTTGTTTCCCATTGGTTTGTTCTTGTCATGTGACCCTCATTGTTTGCTATAAGTAGCCATCATGTTGCCATTGTTCCTTGTCATATATTGAAGTTGTAACACTTTGTATCAAGTCTGTTCAAGCCTAGTCAAGTCTGTTCATGCCTCGTCAAGTCTGTGTCTCTAGTCTTCATTTATTGTTTGGATGTTTGGATCACGTCTGTAAGTAAAGGCACATGGGTTCTTCACTACGCTCGCCTTCAGTGGGCTAAATTCGTTACAGAATACACGACCGCAAAAATGAACCCAGCAGATCGTCTCGTTCAACTTGGCCAAGGTAACAGGCCCATTGAGGATTATGTGGCGGACTTTTGTAAGTTGTGTCATTTGGTAGACTTCAACGATACGTTCCTTAAAGATATTTTCCATTTCGGTTTGGACAAAAACATTTCACAGTTAATGCCACGCAATATCCCACACTGATCACTGGAACAATACATTGACTTTGCACTCCGTTTGGCTGGCTCACCATTTACTGTGGGGATAGTTGATGAGGAATCCTGATATCCTCCAGTATCCGCCACACCAAAATGTTTGCACGCTATGTCTGGGATTATTCAAGTCATGTCAGAGTCTACAGAACCTGCTCACGTCATGTCTGCCAAGCCAGAGTCTGCTAACATCATGTCTGCTACCCCAGGGTTTACTCGCATCATGCCGGCCACTCAAGAGACTCTTCTCAACATGGCCGCCATTGAAGAGCGTCATTGCAAGATAGCCGCCACACAAGAGTCTCTTCACAAAATGGCCACCCTTCTAGAGTCTCGTCACGTCTTAACTGATCATCCAGAGTCTCGTCATATCGCAGCTGATCGCCCAGTGTCTCGTCACAACATGGCCACCATTTCAGAGCCTCGTAACATCATGGCCGCCATTTCAGAGTCTGTTCACGTCAAGCCTGATTCCCTAGAATAAGTCCAAGATGGCCGCCACGCCTGATTTCCCGGCCAAGATGGCCACCACGCCTGAGTCCTCGGCCAAGATGGCCGCCATGCCTGAGCCTCTCCACGTCCCGGCTGTCACCAAGATTTCCCCTAAGGATCCATCCTGCGAATGTGGAGCTTGGGCGAGGACTGAAAAAACTAATTGCTAGTGTGATGGACCCACCACTGATGTCAGTGCGAGCGGCTGACATTCCAGTGGTCCCTACGCTCTCAAGCCCACCAGGCATCCCACTGTCTACTGCATTGCCCGTAATGGCGGTCGCTATTTTGAGCGTGTGGGTTGGACACTGCGCTCAAGAGGCCTCTCCTGTCTATGAATCCAATCCAGTGCCTCCAGAAGTGGTAGCATCCGCTGCAGAACCTCCAGAAGTGGCGGCATCCACTTCTGAATTCACAGTCTGCCCTGCCACGGCCAAGGAGGCCGTTCATGAACTCACTGTCTGCTCTGTACCGGCCACTGAGGACCGTTCACGAATTCACTGTTTGCCCTGTCACAGCCACGGAGGCCGTTTAAGAACTCACTGCCTGTCCTGTCCTGCCCGCCATTGCTCCACACTCCAGGTCCTGTTCCTCTTCAGGGGCCCTCCATCCCTCCCCCAGTTCTGCCTCCACTCCACCCCCCTCCTGTACTTTTTGGATTTTGTTTGGGCGTCTGGAGCCGCCCTTAGAGGAGGGGGAAATGTAATGTGGTTTTTGTTTCTTGGTCATTGTTTCCATGTCTTTTTTATTTTGTAGTTAGGCCTTAGTCATGTTCTGTCATGTGATTCCCTTGTCTGTGTGTTATGTTCTGATTGGTTGTCTTAGACATGTGTCTTGTTTCCCATGTTCTTGTCATGTGACCCTCATTGTCTGCTATAAGTAGCCATGTTGTCATTGTTCCTTGTCGTGTATTGAAGTTGTAACCCGCTGTCGGTGAGTCAAGTCTGTTCAAGCCTAGTCAAGTCTGTTCATGCCTCATCAAGTCTGTGTCTCTAGTCTTCATTTATTGTTTGGATCACGTCTGTAAATAAACTGCACATGGGTTACAGCTTTAGAGCTGGAAACCAGCAATTGTATTTTGTATGAAATGTTTTTTTTTATTCAATGAATCAAAGTAATGATTGAGAATTTAGAGTATTTATATTCTCATTTATTCTTCATGTTTAGATTATGGCTTTGACACAAAGTTGTGTTATGCTTGGAATCTCTAATGGGATTGCAGCTTAACGTGATGGCATGGCCTCTGGTTTTCACTCCATTTTAAAAGGCTATTAAAATTTTCCTGCAGCTTTGTCCAAACAAGCTGGAATTTATGGAAAAATAGAGTGCAGCTCTGTGAAATTTGTCATGATATTGGCCCATAAAATCTGAACATAAAATCTGTGATGCATTTTAGGTAGGAGTGATGGTGAAGTGGTAGTGTGGTGTGCTGGTTCAATCCCTGCTTCATCTACAGCAGCAGTCCGGCCTCGAGCAAGACAACTAACTCCAGACTAATTGTCCCTATAATAAAAATATACAGAAGGTCACTTCAAATATCAGTGAATCTTCATCTCCTAGTGTTAAAAACATGCTCATAAGGGTAGGAAATGTCTGATTTTTGTATCTCATTAATAAATGACTGGCATCAAAACTGGCTGGTTTTATTGTGCTTTATCAAGGGTTTATAAGAAACCGATAACTACTGAGGCCTGTTTTGCCATTTTTTTCCCCTTCTATGGTAAAACTCTGTGTACTGTGAATCAAAATGATAGTTGTTAAAAAGTATTTGAAGTCTTGTGTCATAGTAATGACTGAACATAAAAGCTTATTTTGTTTTTCCGTTGCATAACCGTGCAGATTTCCAATCTTGATACTTTGACATTGTGTTTTGTTGATGTCAGTTAGTGAGTTGGTGTTTGAATGTGTAAAAGATTGCAACCTTTTGAAAATAATGTTGCCAGAATCCTAAAACAAAACCAGATGAAGAACCATGTTACTTATATAGAGAAAACAAAATTGGAGAATTTTTTTTAAAATTCTTTCAGAATTCCCTATATGATATCAAAGCAATGCAATCATCGGTCCACTAATATATGATTTCAATGAACTCAAGGCACTCAGTAGCTCAGAAAACCAAATGCCCAATTTTGTCCATTAAATAATCAAATATTTAAACCTATAAATATCTGTAAAATTAAAAATATTTAAAAATTAGAGTGTAAGAGTATAATGCATAAAAAGAAAAAAATGCTTCAGAGGCACAAATTATTGTATTTTTTATTTCCTGCTGAGAAATGCATCGTGACAATGACATTTGTAGATAGTACTTTTTTGGTAACTTGCCTCTCAAGCAATTTTTCCACATTCATTAATATTTCACAGTTTGTTCTTGATTAAAATATTAATAAATAAAAGTCTTAAGAATCAGTATAATTTGTTTACAAGGAATGAAATGATTGGCAGATTTTACAATTTATTTTCTTTATTTACTTTTTTGGCCTATAATTTTGATCAGTGTCATGAATAGTTTCTTTCACCAGCAGAATTGGTTAATATCTTAAGCATATAGGCCTATTGAAAACTTGAGATAAAATAAATGATTAAGGTAAATCAATTAGTCACAAAAACAAATTACTTCATGTATCAAACATTTTTATGTCAAAAATATTTCTTAAACATGGACAAAACTGCATTAGCAAAAATAAACAGTTGTTGCTAGTCAAATAACTTTTGACAGGAATGAACACTTCACAGGGCAGTGCCACAAATCTCTCTGACCTTAGAATTTATGGCAGGACTGGGACCTGTGAGCAATGGAAAGAGTAATATAATATGAGTCATCTCTTACCCCAAAGACCTCAATTCCTGTCTCATCAGGGGAGAGAATGTTTAACTCATGCTCTCAGGGTCCTGTAAAAGCCATTTGTCAAACTCCAGGGGGTTTGTCATTAGCCTCTCTAAAAGTAATGTCCATTGTCCATCCAACCACTCCGCCATAAATAGCTGATTGACAACGTCCTTTTGAGAAGGTTGTTCTTCCTGAAGGTTCTCCCATCTAAGTTTGATCTTTACCTGACTTTCTCCATATGTAAGTGCAAGCATAATATCTGGACAATCACAGCAAAGATTAGAGGTACACAATTGGCCAGTCCATTTTTTTAATGGGTGTCCCCCAGGGTTATGTTATGGGCCCTACTGTATTCTCTCGACAACTCTAAATTTAAAGTACATGGAGCAACATATTGGCACATAATTATCTCAAAAGATAAATGCAATTATTATAGAATTAAAAAATTCAATATATTGTTTATTTTCCCTTTTATTGAAGCCTGTGCACAGTCAAGTCAAGTCACCTTCATTTATATAGCACTTTTAACAATACAGATTGTGTCAAAGCAACTGAACAGCATTAATTAGGAAAATAGTGTCAATAATGCAAAATGACAATAGTAAACACTAATTTTTCAGTTAAAGACAGTTCATCATTGAATTCAGGGATGTCAACATCCAGCTCAGTTTAAATAATATCTTTGCAATCATGTCAACGATATCGCTGGAAATGAAGTGTGCCCAACTAAGCAAGCCAGAGGCGACAGCGGCAAGGAACCAAAACTCCATCGGTGACAGAATGGAGAAAAAACCTTGGGAGAAACCAGGCTCAGTCGGGGGGCCAGTTCTCCTCTGACCAGACGAACCAGCAGAACGGAAAAATCAATTTAAGACGTAATAAAACAGACAATGAATAATATTAACAGCAATTATTATATGATGCAATCAAACTTATAGCAAAATGTGGTAGTTCTGTAAGTTGTTTCAGGGTTGGCATCATCTGAGGTCCTCTGAGGGGTTGCATCATCTCTTCTCAGGTGTTCTGGATCCAGACTGAAGCTTGTGTAAATCCTGACATCCCGTGGCAAAAGACAGAGAACCAAATACAAACATAATTAGCTTAGCTGCTGTTCCAACCAAGCAAAATTGATTTGTTTAACCCAAACTAAAGAATAATAATGTGCATTTGATTAGATATAACTGCAGTAAAAGATTATGAGATGCATTATTTGAATGCTTGGCCAAAGAGATGTGTCTTTAATCTAGATTTAAACAGAGAGAGTGTGTCTGAACCCTGAACGTTATCAGGAAGGCTATTCCAGAGTTTGGGAGCCAAATGCGAAAAAGCACAGTCACAAGGGTATTCCTGGTGACAACCAATGTGTTGCTGTGGAGCTTCTAAAATGTTTAAGATGGTTGTTAGGGTACTGCTAGGGGTGTTCTGAGTGGTCGCTAGGTAGTTACTTATTAATCTTTTCAAAATACTAGTTTATGTGTGTTTTTGTGTATTTGAGAGGGCATGACTGTGTAAGTGGGAGACAACAGGAATGTGGGTAGTGGCTTGAAACTCTTGCTGTGTGTGAGTGTGTGTGAGGGAGTGCAGGACTCTGCATTCCCTTGGTGAGTCATAGGTCAGCGCATAGTCCTGCAAAATGGCAAGGTCTATTTCCTGTGATCATTAGCATTTTCTTTTTATCTATGAGTTGAGACAAGCAAAAAGTGAAAGGTTGAGTGAGAAATACCCAGTCAGCTATTTCACTAAACCCTTAGCACCACTAGCTCAAAATTTGTATGATCCTCTATTACAATTCTTCAAAGGTGGTATAACATATGTATGAGAGAGAGAGATTTTTTTAAATACCACATATATAGTGTTCTCATGACCAGGCAGCAGACATTACTGAAATAGGTGTCCTGAGAAATTTTAGTGCACTACAGTGCATGCTCTCCCAGGGATGGTTTGCGGTCTAGAATCTAGACTAAGTTCTCTGAATATTTCTCTCTGTGGAGATGTATCTTGGAGAGGGAGGCAGATGGCTGCAGGTGCTGAAGTCTCTAACATACCCTGTGAGGATTATGAGACGCAAAGGTTTCAGTTTAGCAGTTTATTAATGTCAGACTGCTGTTGATGTGCTTCAACTTCACAAAAACCAGACATCATGCTGAGCATGGGGTGGTAAGAAAACATGTATAAGTTCTTGCCTTCATGGAATTAAAGGAATAGTTCACCCCAAAAATGAAAATTTGCTGAAAATGTACTCACCCTTAATTTTTTTTCAGGACGTAAATGAGTTACAGAATGGATTTGGAGAAATTTAACATTACATCACTTGCTCACCAATGTATTCTCTGCAGTGAATGGGTGTTGTCAGAATGAGAGTCCAAACTGCTGATAAAAAACATCACAATAATCCACAAGTAATCCAATTCAAACCATTCAAACCATTGCTTTCAGCTAAAGAATGTCCTCTATCATAATAGTGCTTTCTCTCAAGAAAAAAGTCTGAATTAGAAAGAAATTTGCAAAGATCCAGCACCATTTATAAGTGATAACAGTTCAAAACAGAGCTAAATAGTACATTCCTTTAATATTCTATACTTTCGAGATATCCATGTATCCACAAATTCTAAATCTTTGACTCTGAGCTTTTGTCAAAGAGTGATTTCATGTTTCACATAACATGACTCATATTTATGAGTCTGTGAGTCGAACTGTCATTAGCACAGCTGTGCTGCAGTGAGACAGTTTTGACATGTTTGACAAGATCTTGGCCAGCATCCTGGAACCCATCCTAAATGTTGTGTCATTATGTGTGTTGATTTCTGTTGATGTCACTACATACAGGACATAGGCAAATACAGTATTTAATACTGACATAAAAACCAATAACAACAGAAAAAGTTTTTAGTTACGGTAAGTTCCAATTTTGTCTCAGATATTTCTCAGCAAAAGTTTCAATTTGTTCTCCATTTAATCGCATCAATCAAACAATCCAGATTTTAAGTGATCCCGTGGGTGCTCGTGGAAAAACACAAGATAGTCTTCATTCATTTTAACCAATAAGAAATCGATTGCAGCTTTTACAACTGAGGCAGTTTCTGGCATTATTTTAATGCATTAAGTCGAAAATGCATTATTGTAATACAAGAGGGCGCCAGCACGAATCTCTTGGCTTACCTGATCATGGCTCTGTGCTCCCTCTGATATTACGTGTAACTCAAACTTTGTCCTGTGTACGCGCGAATAAGTGCTTTTTGTAAACAGGTGTTTGTTAAATAATTTTATTTAGTGAAGCGCAACCCTCATAGAAACAATGTGTGTATTATTTGGTTGGTAACTGCATGCATTTCACTTCGCAAGATACATTTTGTGTAGTGAATTCATCAAACGCACCATCTAACAGAGTATAGCCTACTCTAGAAAAAACTAACAGCCAGTATAATGAATTACTGAGTAATGAGAATGTTTAAATATGTTAAGCATTTGTTGCATATGTGTATGATAACTTAGCCTGGTTATCATTTGTAAACAGCGGTGAAAATGTGTTTTATAAAAATAAAATAAAAATTATTGTCTTTTGCATCCACTTGACAACTGATATATTGTGTGCGCGCTGGAGGCGCCAGAGCGAACACTTTGGATATCAGTGGAAAAATGTGATATCCGTCAGATAAGAGCACGACATCATTCAAAACGGTCTATTTTTATTTGTGTAACTTGTAACAAAATGACAGTGAAACATTGTGCTTTTGTAAAATAAAGAAAATGTAAAATTATTGTTGGTGGTGCCACACATGAAGACGGAGACCGTATTAGAGCTGGCCCACTCACATCCCTTGGCAGGGCATCTCGGGGGCCGCGAACACCATCCAGCGGATTCGCGACCGTTTCCGATGGCCGGGCTTGGAGGCCGAAGTAAAGCAGTTCTGCCAAGCCTGCCCGACCTGCCAAGTGACGTCCCCCAGGACGCCTCCCCCCAGTTCGCTGATACCGCTGCCCATCATCAAGGTGCCCTTCGAGTGCATCGGGATGGACCTTGTGGGGCCGTTGCCTAAGTCTGCCCGGGGACATGAACACATCCTGGTGATCGTCGACTATGCCACCCGGTACCCAGAGGCAGTTCCCCTCCGAAAAGCCACCGCCAAAGCCATCGCCCAGGAACTCTTCCTGCTCTCCAGCCTTTATGTCCCGGCTAATGGCTGACTTCTGCAGGCTGTTGCGGGTGAAGCAGTTGAGGACCACAGTCTACCATACCCAGACTGACGGACTGGTTGAACGCTTTAATCAGACTCTGAAGCAGATGTTGAGACGAGTGGTCGTGGAGGACAAACGCGACTGGGACCTTATGATACCCTACGTCCTCTTTGGGATCCGTGAAGTTCCTCAGGCCTCAACTGGCTTCACGCCCTTCAAGCTCCTCTTTGGCCGGCAACCCCGCGGCCTCCTGGATGTGGCGAAGGAGGCCTGGGAACAACAGCCGGCAGCCCATCGCTCGTTGATCAAGCACGTGAAGCAGATGAGGGAAACGATCGACCGGGTAATGCCATTAGTCCGGGAACACTTAAGTAAAGCGCAGCAGGCTCAACAGCGCCACTACAACCAGGCAGCCCAACCACGGGAGTTCCAGCCCGGAGACCGAGTCATGGTCCTAGTCCCCAACGCTGCGTGCAAGTTCCTGGCCACCTGGCAGGGTCCCTATACGGTGCTGGAAAAGATTGGGCCGGTGACTTACCGTGTGCGTCAGCCAGGAAGGAGGAGAGCCGAGCAGCTCTACCACATCAACCTTCTGAAGAAGTGGGTTGGGACTAGAGACCAGCTTGCAGCTCTCGCCATCTCTGATCCCGTGGTTGTTGACGTCAACCCCCACCTCTCGGCAGCCCAGAAGAGGGAGCTGCAGCACCTGGTCGGTCAGTTCTCGGATGTGTTCTCCTCTCTTCCCGGGCAGACCAGCGTCCTGCAGCACGACATCTGGACGCCGCCAGGGGTCGTCATCAGGCAACGGCCCTACCGCGTCAATGAGGCTCATTGGCGTGCTATACAACAAATGTTGAAGTTGGGGGTGATAGAACCATCACGCAGCCCATGGTCCAGCCCAATCGTGATGGTCCCAAAACTGGACGGCACCCTCCATTTCTGCAATGACTTCCGCCGCCTCAACGAGGTCTCCGAGTACGACGGATTCCCCATGCCTCGGGTGGATGAGCTGTTGGACCGGCTGGGAAGTTGGACCTCACCAAAGGCTACTGGCAGGTACTCCTCTCTGAGAATGCTAAACCTAAGACCTAAACCTTTTTCTACCCCTAGTGGCCACTGGCAGTACCGGACCCTTCCCTTTGGCCTCCACGGGGCACCCGCCACGTTCCAGCGGATGATGGACATCCTGTTGCGGCCCCATCAGTCCTACGCCGCAGCCTATCTGGACGACATCGTGATCCCCTCCGAGGCATGGGAAGACCACCTGGACCAGTTACGGAGGGTGCTCTCGGAGTTCCGGAGGGCTGGACTCACCGCCAACCCTCGCAAATGCCACCTTACACTCTCCGAGGCAAAGTACCTGGGCTTCCAAGTTGGAGGGGGTCTCATTTGGGATGTTTCAGCTTCCAGGAATTGTGTACAAATCCTTGCAACATGGGGCCATGCGTTATCATGCTGCAACATGAGGTGATGGTCGTGGATGAATGGCACAACAATGGGCCTCAGGATCTCGTCACGGTATCTCTGTGCATTCAAAATGCCATCAATAAAATGCACCTGTGTTCATTGTCCATAACATACGCCTGCCCATACCATAACCCCACCGCCACCATGGGCCACTCGATCCACAACGTTAACATCAGTAAACCGGTCATCAGGTCGAGACCCCGATGAGGACGACGAGCATGCAGATGAGCTTCCCTGAGACGGTTTCTGACAGTTTGTGCAGAAATTCTTTGGTTATGCAAATCGATTGTTGCAGCAGCTGTCCGGGTGGCTGGTCTCAGACGATCTTGGAGGTGAAGATGCTGGATGTGGAGGTCCTGGGCTGGTGTGGTTACACGTGGTCTGCGGTTGTGAGGCCGGTTGGATGTACTGCCAAATTCTCTGAAACGCCTTTGGAGACGGCTTATGGTAGCGAAATGAACATTCTATTCACGGGTAACAGCTCTGGTGGACATTCCTGCAGTCAGCATGCCAATTGCACGCTCCCTCAAAACTTGCGACATCTGTGGCATTGTGCTGTGTGATAAAACTGCACATTTTAGAGTGGCCTTTTATTGTGGCCAGCCTAAGGCAAACCTGTGCAATAATCATGCTGTCTAATCAGCATCTTGATATGCCACACCTGTGAGGTGGATGGATTATCTCGGCAAAGGAGAAGTGCTCACTAACACAGATTTAGACAGATTTGTGAACAATATTTGAGAGAAATAGGCCTTTTGTGTACATAGAAAAAGTCTTAGATCTTTGAGCTCAGCTCATGAAAAATAGGGGCAAAAACAAAAGTGTTGCATTTATAATTTTGTTCAGTGTATATATATATATATATACTGAAATAATGTAAACAATAAAATAAAAATACCTAAGCTTAAAATACTTGTTAAAAAGTTGAAATATTAAAATTACTTAAAAATAAATGAAAGATAAATAGAAATATTAAAATAATAAAAATAAAAAGCAAACTATTAAAAATTATTTTTGTTAACTGAACAAAAGCTGAAATAACTAATTATAAATATTAAACTTACAAATTATAAAATATTATAAACTCAAACAGAAAGCTCAGCTGTAACTCAGCTGAAGGACTTGAGTTCTTGCTGATGTCTTTCTCTGTGTGGGCCGGTGGGCCAGTGTTCAAGCGAGGGCTGGACTTGTTAAACAAGGCTCAGTAAAGAGCTGAGGACTGCAGTGCTGAGTGCTGAGTGCTGGTATTGTCTGGAGAGAGACCCAAACAGTCTACAGGCCTGAATGCTGTGTAGTTTGCCATAGTAACCGGGTTAACAAGGCGGTGGTTTAGTGGACTGAGGCAGCCGTGTGTTCATGAGTGTGAATGTGCCTGTGTGTGGTGAAAAATGAGAGCAATGAGAGACGTTGTAAACATGTCGATACGGAAATCTGCTTTGAGCAAATGAGAAACAAGCAGATCAGCTTCAGTTGCTGAGGTTGAGAATTAAAGACAAATTGTGTAATGCTTTTCCTGGTTAAAATGTCAGTTTAATATGTAAACATATAGTTTACAGTTTAAACAATAAATAAGCAATTTGTAGGTTGATTTCCTGAAAAGTGTAAACACTGCGTCTCTGGTGGTTACAAATCATTGCTCTGTTTGTTTGAGAGACCCAACATAACACTGGATGAAGACAGTCTGCTTGACAAATCAATGTAAAAATGACACACTTCACCTTTAACTATATTTAAGTATCAAGAAATATTTTGTTTCAGGAGTATAGAGTTTAATAAGGTGAATGAATTAGGGAAATCTAACATTTATGTTCTGTGATTGGTCATAATTGATTGTGTTTTCACTATTTTTAGATAATTAACAAATAAAACAAATATTCCATTAGGTCGCTTATAAAAAGATGGAAAACTTCTCATGCATTGTCTTGCTAAAGGGTATTATTGCATCTCACATTTTATATGTGACCCTGGACCACAAAACCAGTCATAAGGGTCAAAAGTACATCATCTATCATAGGATAGGACAATATTTGGAAATCTGGAATCTGAGGGTAGGAACAAAAATCTAAATATTGAGAAAATCACCTTTAAAGTTGTCCAAATGAAGTTCTTAGCAATGCATGTTACTAATCAAAAATTAAGTTGATATATATTTATGGTAGGACATTTACAAAATATCTTCATGGAACATGATCTATACTTAATATCCTAATGATTTTTGACACAAAAGAAAAATCGATAATTTTGGCCCAATAAAAATGTTTGGCTATTGCTACAAATATACCCCTGCTATGCTATGGTTTTGTGTATTTATCTTCATTTGAAAGCCTGGGTTTGGAACAAGAGAAAAACAATTAAATATATAAATGAATGTCAGAGTCATTAAAGGCATGATGCGACTCCTTGACAAATTTCTTTTGTTCGTCTACTGTAAGTCGCTTTGGATAGAAAAACATAAATCATAAATGTAAATGCAATGTAAATGCATGAAGTGGCCAAATTTGAAGAAATACATAAAACTACCATTCAAAAGTTTGGGGTTGGGTTTTAATGGGATTTTGTAATATTTTTGAAAGAAGTCTCTTCTGTTCACCAAGGCTGTATTATTTCATCAAACATAAATATTGTGAAATATTATTACTATATAAAATAACTGTTTTCTATGTCAATATATTGTAAAATATAATTTATTCCTGTGACACAAAGCTGAATTTTCAGCATCATTACTCCAGTCTTCAGTGTCACATGAGCCTTCAGAAATCATTCTAATATGTTGATTTGCTGCTCAAGAAACATTTCTGATTATTATTAATGCTAAAAACAAACCGCGTAATATTTTTCTGGAAACCATAAAAATGTTTTCCTCAGGTTTGTCGTAAACAAAGTTCAAAAGAACAGCATTTATTTGAAATATAATTTTCTTGTAACATTATAAACATCTTTTCTGTCACTTTTGATATATTAAATGCATCCTTGATGAATAAACATATTCAAATCTTTCTTAAAAAAAAACAAATCTCACTGACCTCAAACTGTTGAACGGTAGAGTAATTGTCATTTAGTATGATTAATACTGCCGGTATAGGAGACAAACAACGGGACGTATCAAAATGCTTGCTGAAGTTTATTTGTAAGCATGTCTGAGAGCTTTGTTACCAATATAAACACAGTCAAAGAAAGGCTGAGTTCTGGGTTTGGGACGGGGGTCTTGTGGGGGGCTGGATTCATAGCATGGGGTGGGGGGTATCAACTTACATTTTCCCCTGGGACGGCCACATGACACTGGAAAAGAGGGAAAAGGAGGGGGAAAATATGTTAGGTTATGGTCTGAGCTCTCTCAATGAGAACCACATGCAGGAAAGAGAAAAAAACAGAGGGAGGAGAGGAGGAGGGGACAGAGTGTGACTAAAGCCAGTCTCTGAAACCAGACCGAGTGCCGCGTGGATCTCTCCTCAAAAGCTTGAGTGTCCGAGGAAAGAGAACGTCAGCATTTGTGAATCAGATTCCACGGAATACAAAACGTCCAAGAATTCCAAGCTCGGAGAAGAAAGAACAATATCAAGTGCAATCATGAGACGAAGCTCCAGCAAGCAAGGCTTGCAGAACCTCCTGAGGTGAGGACTTTGTGTGCCAGACTTTCGCATCAAATCATTTAAGGCTTGCAGATGGGCTCTCAGGTGTGATGATGGGCGTATGTTTTGTTTTCTTTGTTCTTTTGCAATTGCTAATGTCAGTTTTATGGGTAATAATACAACATTGGTTATTCTTGTTCGAAATTAAAGGGATTCATGTTAATATTTAATGCACTATATGACACAACAGCCTATATTTCAATGCCATGTTGTGCTCTTTAAGAACCTGTCATCCTTTGTTATGGGAAGACCAGAACTTTTTGCATTTGAGTAATGAAGGTGTCTGTTTTGGGGCAGTTGACATTAAACATTAAGATTGTAGTTTAAACTTTGCAAATACATGAAGGAAACTAGTAATCATTTATTTTGTAAATGATATTTTTTCTGAACATTTATTATAATTATTTTATATTATTGAGTCATTTTTAATCATAAATTCACTAGTAAACTAATAAACTTTACAATAAATGAACAAAAAAGAAATGGCAAGTAATACATTGTGATTTGTGAATATGGAAGCTTATTTCTGCAACAGGATAAAAAATACAAAAAGTAATTGCGATATAATCTCACATTTCTGAGAAAAAAGTCAAAATTCTGAGGAAAAAATGTGAACTGAAGATATAAACTAGAAAAATCTGTGGGGTGGGTGGGGGTGGTTGTAGGATCAGCAAAAAGCAAAAATAGTATTTTCTTGTATTTCTGTATTTTTTTATTTTTGCAGTGTGCCTGTTTACACGCATGTTCATGTTTACGTTCTTCATAGACAATTTTTAACAAGAAAACTTGAAATTGTCAGCATCGTGTTTGTTTTAATTGCCTAACAAATCTAAAAAGAAGACTGAAACAAAACCTGAAAAAAGTACTAAGATCAATTTACATATATTTGAAAAAATACAATAATTAACTCATAGCACATTTTACTACATCTTAGCAATTTGTTGCACCTTCATGCGCTGTTGTCTTTATAGAGAAATTGTTTACTGTGACTTTTATAAGCTGGAAAGTTGTCAGGGTTCCAGATAAGAGTTTATTGTTTCTTCCAGAGGTGCTGCGGGATTGTGGATGGATGATGGGACAGGACAAGGGAGGAAGGGAGGGTTGAGGGCACCCACACCCCCTAATTAAACTTGTGACCTGTTGACATTCATTGTGGGTTATCTGTGAAGGTGCTGCAAACCAACTATAATTTAGGTGGAAAACTGTAGTTTGTTTCCTGTAAACAATGAAGCAATATACCAATTCAAATACTATATCTAGCCGACTGTGTTTTTCCACAAACACAAACGTGTCTGTTCAGAATTTGACTAAAATGATCCAGAAACAGCTTAGTTCGACAAAAAATTTAATTCCAGTCATTGTTTGCCCATCATGTCAAACCCCTATAACTGTCTTTCTCCCGTGGAACACAAAAGGAGTGGTTTAATGAGTAAATGATGACAGAGATTTCGTTTTTAATAGCATACTCACATATATATAAGACTAAACAAATAGCATAACCTCTGTGGATGCTGTGTTCATTTCTGTACAGAGAGGATTTGAGATGGATCAGGTGTGCTTTGTCAAACACAAACAGTTTGCATTAATGGCAGACAGGATTTATTTCCCCAAGGTTTTTCAGAGCTGCCAAAAACAGCCTTTTCTCACACTCAGCAAGCTGCTTTCTCTATTAACGGCCTACATTCATCAGAACCATTGTGTGGTTTGCTTAGACACATACCGGATACATCAATTACGACTACAATATTTTGTATACGCTTGTCACAGTATTTTGAAAACCATTACAATGCCTGCAGATTGTACAGTATACACACAATATGTCAAACTGACACAAAAGCCAGCTGATAAAAACCTTTCCAAAAGAAAAAAAAAATTATAAAATCAAAGTTGTAAATAAACAAAGATAGTAAAAATTCACTGTTATGTAAACTCACAATTCTGAGAAAAAGTCAAAATTCTGAGAAAAAAAAAACATTCAAAATTGTGAGCTGTTAACTAAAGATACCAACTAGAAAAATCTGGAAACATATGAATAATAACTATACAATTTTAATGCGAGCTTATATCTCACAACTGCAAATATAAACTGCAGTTCTGAGAAGAAAAGTCTGAATTGTGAGATATAAACTTGCAATTTCGAGAAAAAAGTCAGAATTGTGAGATAGAAATTCACTATTTATTCTGAAGCCAAAAAATAAATAAAAGGAAAATTGTGAATTGTGAGATGTAAACTTGGAATTCTGAGAAAAAAAAGAATATACACAATTTTGAGAAAAAAGTAAAAATTGTAAGATATAAACTTGCAATTGTGAAAAAGAAAAAAAAAACGTTTTTATCCTTCCATACTAGCCATTTCTGGATGTAAACTGTTTCTATGGCATTTTTCTCCCACTGTAGATTTGGCAGGCTGTCAGTTTTTAGCTTTGTGGTATTGATTCTGTAAAGTAAAAAATTTCACACCATTGTTTTTAACTTGCTCGAAAAGTCTCTCTCTCATTGTGGACTAAGCCATGACCCCCTGATCCATGGACTTTACGTGAGCCGCTCTTCTATTTACAATACTCTGATAAGAGCTGCTGGAATGCAGGGGGTTTAGCCGTTTGACCGAAAGGGTCTTTACCATCCCTGTGGCAGTGCGCTTTTCCGAAGGTTTTAGGCAGCAGAGTAGAATAAACACTGAGGGAACTGTGTTATGTTTAGTCAAGCATTACAAGAGTATTTAGAGAAGTATATGGGGGGTGGGGGTAAGATGTGCCACTGAGGATATTCTCTGTAGGCAATGCGAAACACGTGGTTTGTACACATATATATCAATCAATTAACTGAAATGAGAACAAGTGTCTATTCCTGGGCCATACAAATACAGAGAATCAATCATTTCATATTCAAAATTCATATTTCACATTATTATTTTTTTTGATGAAGTGATAGTTTATTTGAATGTTATGCACGGCCATCCTCTCTCTTTGAAGTGTGCTTGGAAATAAAAAATTTTTAGAGCTCTCCCATTAAATGACATAATTATAGATATTTCAGTTCTCATGATTCATAATGCACAGCTTAGATCAGTGCTTTGAAATGTCGTCAGCCTTTCAGGGAACACTGGGAAACGTATGTGAGGTTTGCAGTGATGCGACCACACACTGACAGCAGGAAGACACTAACATGCCTGGGAAAATAACTCTCCTTTGCTCTTTAAATCTGTCATTAAGATGACATAATTTGACTGGCAGAGTCAATAAACCTCACAGCTGCCTTCAATGCAGATACAAAATGAGAGAGGAGCAAATAACAGCATCCATCAGTTAGATCTCAAAGAGCAGGATATGCTTCCCTGTAAACAAACACAAAACAAGGACTTGCTTCCCTGTAAACGAGAACAAAAGGGAACATTTAAATGCTTTCAGTTAAGAACAATGATTTGTTCTTTCATGCAAAGAAGATCAGAAAAGAGTAAAGTTAAGAAAAAGGTGGTACAGCAGGAACTTTTTTACGCTTCACATTTTAGTCCGAGATGAAAAAACTGAACACATTAAAATGGATGTGAGTGTTTTTGCAATTGCAGCTGGCACCAACTGCATAAATTGTAGGTGTTTTTTCAACCTCTGGATGCTGTGGTAGAAATTTCCTCTACAATACCTAAATCTTATTTTGTGCATAACTATTTAATAATGAATTTAGGGATATGATTTACTGTAACATTCTGTTTTCTTTTAATAGGATTGAATGACTTTGCTGAAGTAACACGTGTAGCCTACACATTATGTCTTTTCGCGGTTAAAACACCATTTAGGCGATTATGTGAGAGCTCATGCATTTCAGTAAGCTGTAACATACTCTTTTAACATACCTTTCTTTTCATTCAAAGTTTCATTCGCACAATAACCAGAAGTAAAATGGAAGAGATGGTCGTTCACGTGTGCTTCACGCTGCCGTTTAAACTCGAGGCGCGAGTTAAAGAGCGCCAAATAAAAGAGAGCCAAAACGTCATTTATTGTTTGAATTCGGTAATAAATGATTTCCACGCTTTGTTTTTTATGTAGAAATTAGTGATGTCAATCGGAAAAAAAAAAATTCTGAAATGAATCGCGATTAATCCCACCTAACATTAAAGTTTTAAAATACTTTTACATTGCAATAATTTCACATTCAATCTTCAAATGAATGTATAAACAACATAAAGACAGTATATCTTTAATATTTATATAATGGCCTATTTTTATATGACTGAAGGCCAGTATCACTCTGATGTCTCTATGAAATAGTTTTTCCCCCTAATATTTAACCATTGATTAGCATTCAACATTACAAAGCTATACATTTTAACATTTATTAAACTACTTATAATAACTTCTAATTTAAGTGAACTTTAAACAATCTTTTTACAATCTATCCAGAACACCTGAGAAGAGATGATGCAACCCCTCAGAGGACCTCAGATGATGCCAACCCTGAAACAACATACAGAACTATCACATTTTGCTACATTTTGCTAATAATTGCTGTCAATCGTCTGTTTGATTACGTCTTTAATTGATTTATCCATACATTTCTGCCATATGTACATTAACTGACAGTCACCACTGATAAGCTACTACTAAATATATTGTAGAAACATAATTTTCTGTAAAGATGCTTTGCAACGATTTGTATTGTGAAAAGCGCTATACAAATGAACTTGAATTGAATTGAATCTTCACATAAACCCATTATAATAAATGTCATATTTACCTGTGCCCTTCTGCAAGTAGGAAACATACAGAAATTGAATAAATTGATCAAATACTAAATTCTCAATTAAATACAGATGAATCCTTAAAGGGTTACTCCCCAAAATGAAAATGTTGTCATTAATTCTCACCCTCATGTCGTTCATCCCGTAAGACCGTTCATCTTCGGAACACAAATTAAGATATTTTTGATGAATTCCGAGAGCGCTCTGACCCTCCATAGACAGCAATGTAATAACACGATCAACGTCCAGAAACGTAGCAAGGAGATCGGTAAAAGGCTTTCTTCTGTGTAAACTTTTCCTTACAAGTACAATTTTAGTCCCCTTCA
Source organism: Sinocyclocheilus grahami (assembly GCF_001515645.1). Classification (NCBI taxonomy): domain Eukaryota; kingdom Metazoa; phylum Chordata; class Actinopteri; order Cypriniformes; family Cyprinidae; genus Sinocyclocheilus; species Sinocyclocheilus grahami. Next base: position 728,129 of record NW_015505546.1, read on the forward strand.
AAAATTGCTCTTATAAATGTTATGTTTAGTGTCCTCCTCTACCATTAGACAAAATTTACGCCCCTGCTGAAGTTGGTAGGTCACATTACAATGACAACTTGATGAATGTTGCTGGTGTAAACAGGGCTTAAAAGTAGTTCAATAGAAAAAAAAAATGTGATCACTTCATGTTGTTTCAAACTTGTATGCATTTCTTTCTTCTGTGGAACATAAAAATATCTACATATATGACAAATGTTTATTCAAAATATGGTGTTCTGCAACAGAATTAAAGTCATTGGTTTGGAACAAGGGTAACTAATGACAGTAAATAATGAAAGAATTTTCACTTTTGGGTGAGCCATCACTTTTAGCCATCCACCAGCAATAACAACACCCTGTCTGGAGATCATATATCAGACAATTGACATTTACTGAGCAGTTTCACTTTAATAATTAAGGATAAGAGCTGGAAAGGGAAACTCAGGTCGGAGGTCAACTTCTATGTGACCCATTTGAGACTGACCAATCTAGCTCAGCCGGTGCTCTGCAAGACCAGACATGGCTGTGGCAAATTAGGGCAGGCAACAATGGCGAAAAACATTTCCGAATCCGTCAAGCCCTCCAAATCCTTTCAGCCTCAGGGCACCAGGCTGTGGAAGTTTAGTCAACACATTGTCAGGGGAGGTGATACATGCTGAATATAAGCCAGGCTCTTGTTTTCTTTTCCCTTTCTCTCTCACACACACTTTATTGTTTCCATTTAATTCAGAAATGGGTCTGAGAAACAGTCTGCGTTTGATAATATGCTCACCATGACTGAAAATGTGTTTTCACTTCCATAACTCTTGGAAAACGGTATTTCCAGACATGAAGAAAAAAGAAAACCAGGCTACATAATCGGACTGATAGTGGTAAATTAATCAGATATTGAATGACATCACTGGCAGACAATCACTTCATGTTGTTTCAAACTTGTATGCATTTCTTTCTTCTGTGGAACATAAAAATATCTACATATATGACAAATGTTTATTCAAAATATGGTGTTCTGCAACAGAATTAAAGTCATTGGTTTGGAACAAGGGTAAATAATGACAGTAAATAATGAAAGAATTTTCACTTTTGGGTGAGCCATCACTTTTAGCCATCCACCAGCAATAACAACACCCTGTCTGGAGATCATATATCAGACAATTGACATTTACTGAGCAGTTTCACTTTAATAATTAAGGATAAGAGCTGGAAAGGGAAACTCAGGTCGGAGGTCAACTTCTATGTGACCCATTTGAGACTGACCAATCTAGCTCAGCCGGTGCTCTGCAAGACCAGACATGGCTGTGGCAAATTAGGGCAGGCAACAATGGCGAAAAACATTTCCGAATCCGTCAAGCCCTCCAAATCCTTTCAGCCTCAGGGCACCAGGCTGTGGAAGTTTAGTCAACACATTGTCAGGGGAGGTGATACATGCTGAATATAAGCCAGGCTCTTGTTTTCTTTTCCCGTTCCCTCACTCTCACTTTATTGTTTCCATTTAATTCAGAAATGGGTCTGAGAAACAGTCTGCGTTTGATAATATGCTCACCATGACTGAAAATGTGTTTTCACTTCCATAACTCTTGGAAAACGGTATTTCCAGACATGAAGAAAAAAGAAAACCAGGCTACATAATCGGACTGATAGTGGTAAATTAATCAGATATTGAATGACATCACTGGCAGGATTGACATCATTTACGTGGCTTCTGCCAAAAAAATGAAGTAATCCTGTCTGGGTGATTAACAGCCTATAATAATCAGAGGCACATGAACTGTGTGTGACACATTAGATCTTGCCATAAGCCCTTTGTGAAACTGTATGGTTGGTTTCAGATGTGTGTGTGTGTGTTTATTGTAGTTTGGTTATGAGTAGAAACTGCTTTTTCCTAAAAAAACCCACTATTGCTGCAGGCCGAGCACTACAGGTAACTGCAGCTGTGCTGATATTCAGAACATCTAGATTACAATGATGATAGCACTTTTCTACAGTGGTTCAATACACTATAAAATAACTTGTTTCAGAACAAATTTAGCCAGTTAGATTGCATATTTTTCTTTGCTAGTGAAAATAATCCCAAGATACCCAAGTTAAAGGTTTAGTTCACCCAAAAATGAAAATTCTGTCATTAATTACTCACCCTCATGTCGTTCCAAACCCCGTAAGACCTTCGTTCATCTTCGGAACACAAATTAGGATATTTTTTATGGAATCTGAGAGCTCTCTGACCCTCCATAGACAGCAAGGATATTACCACAATCAACACACAGAAACGTAGCAAGGACATCGGTAAAACAGTCCATGTGACATCAGGGGTACAACCATAATTTTGCGAAGCTACAAGAATACTTTTTGTGCTCAAAGAAAACAATAATAACATAACTTATTCAACATTTTGTTTACATCCAAGATGTAGATGTGTTTATTTCTCTGGAACAGATTTGAAGAAATGTAGCATTGCATCACTTGTTCACCACTGGATCCTTTGCAGTGAATGGGTGCCATCAGAATGAGAGTCCAAACAGCTGATAAAAACATCACAATAATCCACAAGTAACCCACATGACTCCAGTCCATCAATTAACATAAGAAACATCTGCAAGAAACAAATTCATCATTAAGGCATTTTAACTCAGAATAACTCTTCCTTCAGTGACAAAGTCTTTCCCCTGTTGTCCTCTCACATCAAAACACCCCAACACATTTGTTTAGAACTGTTTTTGCTTGTAAACAGTGGTAGATATGTGCATATTTCTCTCCTGATTCAGACAAGACTACTTTTTTTTTTTACTGGAGAAAGCAATATTATGAATAGTGGACTCATATTTTAATTGAAAGCAAAATCTGCTAAATTTCTTCTAATCTTTTCTGATGAAGAAACAATCTCACATTCATCTTTAATCAAAAATCACATTTAAAACGGTTCTTTGCCCAAGAAGTTCATTGACGGAGTTTTGTGGGGGTTTTAGGTTCTTCAGTTGCTATCTGCTCCTTTAGCAATTTAAAATACGTTCTTGGTGTTACATTATAGGTTCTTCATGTTGGTTTCACCACTATCATTAATAAAGAACTCAGTTGAGTTGTGGAACCTAAAAAGTTTTACCTATGGCATCAGTCTGAAAAGCCTTATTGTTTCTAACTGGAACTTTTTTTTAATGTTGATGAATGACTATTGATCTGTCAAAATGCTTTTATGGCTAGCTGTAAAGTCATCGTAGCAACCTGTAACCTGGCCTGAAATTCTTCTGAGGGTCATTGGTGACCTGTGTTCACCTTTAACTGACCCAGAATCCAGACTGAGTCCCTAAAGTCCTAAAAATCAGTACTCAACCTCCTGTCCTTCCAAACCTGTGTGAAGGTCTTGCTTCTACAGAGCACAAAATATCTTGGAAAATCTTTGGGTCCAAATAACATTGGAGCCCATTGACTTCCACTGTATGGACAAAACAAAACCACGGAGTGTTTTCAAAATATCTTCTTTTGAGGCCCACAGAAGAAAGAAAGTCATACAATTTTGGAATGTGAATAAATGATTTTTGGTCGAACATACACCAAAGTTAATGCTTGCTACCATAAACATTTAGCAAGACCTTGCATTAGTAAATATAGCTTCAAGTAGCAACTTAAATTAGTAGTTTGGCCAACTTTTTTCAGCATAGAAGATATGAAGAGCATATCTGTGTGTTTTCAAGCTAGATAAACACAGAGATGCTTTAGTATCTTGAGTGTGAGTTTGCAGGGTCACTCAAGCATTGGTGGTGTCGAATGCCAGAGCAGATGTTCCACTGGCTCTGAATCTCAAGCAAGGGACTAAACAAAAGGTTTCTTGAAGAGGTCCATGTATCATAGACAACAGCACTCTTCTGGGCTCGGGGTCATTCATCATTCGACCACGGCTCTCACATGGGTCAAGAAAGAAAAACGATTGTCTTCTGGCGTAACAAGGGGCTCGTTTTCGTTTCTCTTCCTGCAGAGTGACGGCTCAGCGAAGTATCGAAGATGCTGAGGAGATCGAGAGAGAAAGGCGACTTCGGGCCCGGGAGGCCTTCCGCAATAAACAAAGCCTGTCTGGATCTGCCGGTTTCCCTCAGGACAGTGTGAACCCACCTGAAACCGGCCTGTAAGTGTGAACGCCATTCTATTCTTTGCACTTCACCTGGTTTTTTTGTTAGGCTTGTTTTGTTGCCTGGCTGATTTCCATGTGAAATAGGGAAATACAGACTTACAACATGTCTGGTTCTCATTGTCGCTTTTTCTGGCCAAAGTCTGTCCACTTCGAATATATAAGAGTGTCCATGATACCCCTCAGGACAGTGTGAACCCACCTGAAACCGGCCTGTAAGTGTGAACGCCATTCTATTCTTTGCACTTCACCTGGTTTTTGTTAGGCTTGTTTTGTTGCCTGGCTGATTTCCATGTGAAATAGGGAAATACAGACTTACAACATGTCTGGTTCTCATTGTCGCTTTTTCTGGCCAAAGTCTGTCCACTTCGAATATATAAGAGTGTCCATGATAAAATAAAGAAAAAATCTGGTTTAAAATACACGTGCCAAGTTCTGCGAAATGTACTCTTTGTATTCATGTTGGTTTCATTCTTAAGACAAGTACATTTACATTTAGTCATTTAGCAGACGCTTCCAAAGCAACTTACAAATGAGAAAAACATGGAAATTAAATTAAATTAATAAATATAAAAAATGTAAAGTAAAATTTTTTGGGAGTTACACCACATGACATTTTACAATCTTAACTAACCTTTGCTTGTCATAAAAATGTTAATTATCTGATATTTTAAGAGACTTATCAATCTTGACATTAATTAATTAGCTCTCTTCATTATACAATTTCTGTTTTTTAGTTTTGAATTGTTTTCTTGCATGTTTCTGCATGTTGGTCACACCACTTGACATTGTTTGGCAGACAAAAGTTTTTCAAATACTAATATATTTCACTGCTTTATTATTATTATTTTTAGAAAAAAATTATTAAGTGTTGTCCCAAACTACTAAAGGTTTATTTTCAAGAACTGTTTTCTTCATTAAAGGGTTTTCTGTTAAAGTATTAAAGGGGTCATATGATGCGATTTCATTTTTTGCTTTCTCTTTGGAGTGTTACAAGCTCTTGGTGCATAAAGAAGATCTGTAAATTTGCAACGACTAAAGTCTCAAATCCAAAGAGATATTCTTTATAAAAGTTCAGAGTCAGCCACACCTACCTAAAACGCCTCGTTCTAACACGCCCCCACATGTCTATGTCACGATGTGGGAAGATTTGCATAATGCCGCCCAAATGTTCACGCAAAGAAAGAAGGCCTAACTTTTATTCTCACTGTAGTATTGTTGCCGCTGCCGCCATGTCGTGAAGGTGCTGTGTGCTTCGTTGTGAAAGCGAAACTACTTTGTTTGGTCTTCCAAAAGAGGACGATATCGCTTCGTCATGCCTAGAGCTGATCTGTGCTGGTCGCTGAGGAAATACATCAACTTAGTGCTGTAGATCGCCGGACTGGCTTTCACCGTTTTCACCGCTCCTTCGCCGGGATTGCCGTTCTCGACCCTGCCGCATCAGCTCACTCTTGCCCGGCTTCAGCTCACGCTAGGCCGCTTTGTTTGGTCTTCCAAAAGAGGACGATGTCATGCCTAGAGCTGATCCGTGCTGGTCGCTGAGAGAATACTTCAACTTAGTGCTGTGGATTGCCGACACATTTTATGGAGGACTGTTTACTGATCCTGGGAGAGTAACGTTAGACTAAAATGCCGGCAGTTCTGACTCACGTAAGTACGTTTTCTTTTATCATTTGCCACTGATGATTCAAACGCGAGTTTTGGGCAGTGTGGAGTAGCACTTGTTGTTTGTCATTTCTCCGATCACAAACGCAGACCGGGTTTTATGTTTACGCGGCATGATGCAACGCAACGCGTAAAAAGACAGTATAAGTCATTATAATCCATAAGTATGTCCCCACTGGATGCAACAAATGCCTCGTTTATAATGGGTTTTAATGTTTTTGTGTCATCGCTCCGGCTGGGACACGCCATCAGTATGGTGAGGGGCGTAATATTTCCGTCTCACGCTTGAGGTATTCGGCCAATCACAACGCACTGGATAGCTGGCCAATCAGAGCACACCTCGCTTTTCAGACCTATGAGCTTTGTAAAAATCGACGCGTTTCAGAAAGGCGGGGCATAGAGGAGAAACAATAATGTACAGTATGTGGAAAATAATGTTTTTTTTTTACTTTAAACCACATAAACACATTTCATTACACCAAATACACAAAATAATGTTCTTTTTAGCAGCATCTTATGTTGCTTATCTTACCCTTTAAACTGTTTTTTTCATCAATTTGACAATTTTGACTTTTTAACATTAAAAATTTAATTAACATTAAAGAAATTAAAAACGTGTTAAAATATATAAATACACAAGCAATTGTATGTATGAATTGCATTTTCAATGTGTTTTTGAACACAGATGATTCATATTATGTGATTAAACCTATCACACGTCTTTTATTGTCAGGATTATGGTTTTAAGGTTGGGTTTAGTAAAAGGTCAGTTTAGTTTCCTTTGTTTCTCTCTCCTTTTCTCTCAACTAAACCTACACGTGCATATATACAGTGGCACAGCTTTTCTCTCATCATTACCTAATCTCTGAAGAATTTTCAGCAAGCATGCCTTTGGAGCAGGGTTTATGTCATATCCCACACCACAGCGCCTAGCTTTTAATCAGAGAAACATTACAGGCCTCACATCCCACATATTTTATATGTGTGAAGTTAAACACAGCTCTCTGAGTCAACCTGTTTAAAACAGAAACAGGTCATCTAGGGCCATTTTGTAATTATCCTTGATCAGAGAAGATTTAAAGGCTCGCTCTTGGCTTAGAGACACATGAATCATTTTCAAGACTTTTTAGATCGGTTCAACACGGAAAGAGGTTTTTAGCAATGCCCGTTTAGAGGTTTTCAATCTGGGCTCATAGAATAAGCTTGGGTGTAGTAAATAAGCATTGAGATTTATTATAACTGTGTAATTGAATAGTTTTGACTGACTGTTGATGTTCAGTCGTTATGCTTTGCTGAAATTCTGCTTAATAATAGTGTGGATGAAATAGATTTTAATTCAAGACTTTGCAATGAACAGGGTGAGAGGTGCTGTTGGTGTCAGTAAAAACGGCCTCTGTTATCACTATTATGAGCTCGAGTGCAAGGTGTGTGTGTTTAAACCTTTTGTGAACTCTTTGAGTACACCCTTACACAAATTTACCCTTGTAACAATAGTTAGTAGTCAAAATTAACACACTAGACTTTTAATTCCATTGACGTCCATTCATACGCATGCGAATGTGTCAGACAGGAAACGCAAGCCCGTGCGAAGATATTTCTCATTTCCCTGCGTAGCAAAGTTCAAGTTTAGTGAACTCTCGTGTGTGTACTTGATTAACTATGCTTGTGACTGATTGTAATCACTTAAATAGAAAATAATTATGACTAGTGAGGATATTTTGGCGTGTGATGTCATATCCTGCTCCTGCCCCTTTTCGCAGCACCGCTGAACGTATTTTGCATGCTCAAAGTCTGACAATCATGCGATTAATCACGATTAAATATTTTAATCGATTGACAGCCCTAATTTTAATATTTACAATTTTCGTCAGCCAAATCAAATACGATCAACTGACCAATCAGGGAAGTGGAACCTACCAAAATGCAGAAAAAAGGAAATAATGTCATAAAGAGGGTCCCCCATTTTACTGTATGCAAAGGTCAGTATGTTTCTTAAAATATCAGACAATTTGATATTTTATGACAAGTCAAGGTTTGTTCAGGGTGTAAATTGTCATGTGGTGCGACTTCCCAAAAATGTAATGATATTTAAGAATTAATAATCCAGGCATTAGGCTGCTTTTACACTGTTGCTGGGGGTTGGTTTTGTTAGTCATCCCCATCCCATGCCAGAATGCAATTGGGCTAGTTTTTGCCGTGATTGGGCTAGTTTTGATTAGCAATTGGACTGGTTTTGTTATGCAGACCTGGCAACACTGAAACCAAGATAATTGTTTTACCTTGAACAATACACTAAAAAACTTTTTAAAAATAATAATGGAACATTTTTGTACATTTCTTTTACATTTCTGCGAATTAGCAAAATTTGGGCACATTTTCACTGGTAAAAAAAGGTTTACTGTCTATAGTACGAAGCCTTGCACATGACATATAAAAAATATGTTGTTCATTCTCACAACTTATTAATTCATTTTCTCATTTTAGTTAAGTCCTCAAATTAAGAGTTTGTTCCCTTGTTGTAGTAAATTGTGGCCATGTTTTACTAATTTGTTCCCTCATTTTGGAACAAATTTGTACAATATGTCCACGATTTCCTAAAATGAGAGAAACAAATTAATAAGTCATGGGAACAAATTTCTAATTTGTGCCCACGATTTAATTACAATGAGGGAACAACTAGTGAATTGTGACCAAAATGTACAAAAATGAGGAAACAAATTCTTAAGTTGTGGCCACTATAAATATGTGTACAATAAAGATGTGTTACACTGTAAAAAATAAGTGTAATTTTAACTGTAAAATTGTAAAAACACTATGGAAAAAAACAGTTAATAGGTTAACAGTAAGTTCCCGTACTATATACAGGGAAAAACTGTAAAATATCTAACCAGAAATTTCATGTAATTTTACAGTAAAATGCTGTTAATTTTGCTGTTAGTTTTTAGAAGTAAAAAATAACAAATCAATGTATAATTTCCAGTCAAAACTGTAAACCGATATTCCCAGAATTCCCTGCATGACACTCCACATTTTAAAATATTTTGTTTAAATAATCATGTTTTTTTTAATAGTTTTTGTTATCAGTTATGTATATTTGGGCTTTATGTTACATCTTCTGTTGTTTATTGAAAGTTGAATGCATTATTTATGTATCATGTGTGTTACCATTATGGTGTTTTGTGTTTGCATGAATGACTCTGTGCACCTTCTATATATTAGTATATACTTCTGCTTGTGGCGAAGCTACTTGTGATGAGCTTTGATTCTTCATGTGGCTTTCTCTTTTACCACCTGCTTTATTATGGTGGTTGTCAGTATGTTAAAGGTACAAAACAGATTTTAATAGCAGTGTGCATTGTTGAATTTACTGGTTTACATTCAAATTTTCTTGTTTGTAAATTACAGTTTTATACTTTATTCTGGTAACCACAGCTGCCAAAATTATTTTGTAAAAACTACAGACATTTTTTTACAGTGTACTTTTAAACCAATCAGCTTTCTGTTAGTCAACCTGGTGAATTCACACGACAAACTTTAGCCCTTTGCGAAATCTGTGCACTCTGGATACTATGAAGTATACACAGCATATTGCCTATTTAAAAAAATAAAAAATAATAATAAATATTATGTGAAATAGTTAGCATTATGCAACAACATTTCATGGCACCTCATCAAAATCCTTTGGTCGCCCCTGGCAAATGATAGAAAACAACAACAAACTAGCACCTGTCAGATCGTCACACACACCTCTGTTCACATCTGTTTTGTGAGGAGCATGTTTGAAGTCGGACTCTGGTGTTAATAGGCTGGCACAGTGACTTCAGCACATAGTTTCTCTCGTCAAAGTTACACCATCACAGGTGTGTGGGCCCTTGTGCTGCTTTCACTGACTGGAGCCGTTTATGCCTGACTGACTGTTAACTTGCCCAGATTCCCTATGAATGTAATTATATAGGTCTGCCTCTCATTCCTCTAAGAATGTCCAGTGTCTCACTCCAAAGTAATGGAGTCTGCATCATATATATATATATATATATAAAACATCTGGGCCTAAGTTGATTCTAAATTCCATAGATTTCAGCCTATGTGAAAAGTAAGGAACAAATCGGGATTTATAAAGGCAAAAACTAACATGTAAATGTTATGCATACAGCAGCTAAAGAGCATGTGTGCAAACCTTCTTTTTTTTTTGCGCTTGCATGTACCAGTAATTAAAATAATTAAACATTGTTTTTAAAAATGTAAAGATAAATATACATTAATGAATGCGCAAATGAGCAACTGCTTTGTGATATTTATGTCACTAAAATTAATTTATTAATTATATACAGTATGATTTTCTAACTGTATTGTGGGCATTCTGTAGATGGAGTTGATGTGCTTGTTCACATTATGTAATAAAGCTGTAAATATTTATAAAGTGGAATGCATTCAGGATTTTTTTGTGTGCATATGGACGTTTTCGTATTCGTTTATATATTTCATATTTCTGAAATTGTAATACTGTCACACTTATAAAAATTCTATGTACGTCTTTATAAAGGCAGTTCATTTTTTGAAGGGCATGATTAAGTATATCTGACCTATTTTGCAAATTGAGTTCAAGTTAATTATATATTTAATATATTTTAATTAAAAAAAAAATATGATAAAACATGTTAGTAAGTTCCCTTACTCTATACAGTGAAAAAACTGTAATAGATCAAATGGGATATTCAATGTAAAATACTGTAAAATGTTTGGTGTTTGGATGCATAAAAGAAAAAGTAATCTTATAATTTACAGTGAAAAAACATAAATTGACATTCCTTAAATTCTCTGTGACAGCTCAAATTTGATGGCTTTTTATTGAAATAACTGCATCTTTTTAGTCATTACTATTAGTTGTGTACATACATTAGGTTTTATGTTACATCTTATGTTGTTAAACGAATGTTTATTGCATTATTTTTGTGTTGTGTGTTATTATGGTCTTTTGTCATTCTATATATAGCCTCAGAATAGAATTTACCTCAAGATACAAAATTACCTCAATTTTAGTAATATGGTACATTAACATTATTTCAGTTAGTGAAATACATTTTATACTTTAAATAAAAATTTTAATCTGTAAAACTTGCAACTTGTAAAATGTTGCTACAGTAAAGTTCTGGCAAGCTTTAGAAAATGTTATAGCGATTAAGAATAAACAACTTTTTTAGTTTAATTTTAAAAGCAAGATTCAAATCTTCATTTCCTATACGAGCGCCACAGCTCAATGCGCATGCACTAACTGCTAAGCCATGGCTCATATAAGATTGTATGTACTTATGTATATAAGTATATAATGTGTTGTTGATGTTTTTTCAGCTATGAAAGTGAATTCAAACCTAGCAGTTCGACTGCTGTGGATGAGGATGAAGGTTTCAGTGACTGGACCCAAAAGCTGGGACAGAGAACAAGGTCCAGAATGGCCGAGAACAGCAGTGGAGAACAGTTACAACAGGAGGAGAAAGACGTGAATGAGAGATCTAGACAAAGTGACAAAAGCAGCTTCACCACTTCTATACAGTATCAGCAAATACAGGACAGAGAGGATGAGGAGAAAAGACCAGATAGGTGGAGGAGCCCTGAGAGACGAATGGAGATCAGTGAGAGGGTGAGCAGCCCGAGATCAGAGGAATGGCATGACGACAGCAAAAGAAGACAACAGGAAATAACACCACAGATGGAGAACAAGGTGCCACGGGAATTAGTACAGTACAGTATTAGAAGTACAGAGCATCATATCATGTACTAAATCAACTATGTCTAAATCAATACCATCACTCACAGATGAAAGAGGAGAGGAAGGAGATGAAGGTGTCATATACATCGAAAGTATTCCTACAGCAAGACAGAATGCCTAATGGCAATGGAGAGGCAGCTGCAGAGGAAATTACATCACATCTGGTCAAAACCAAAAGATCACCCAGGTAACTTGTCTCCATGCACTTTCTCATCTGTAGGTTTTTGGGGAAATCTTATGAAGATATGTTTAGGTCACATGTTCAATCAATCAATCAATCATAATGAAGCCTGTTTTAAGGATCATCACAATTTTTTCATGACAAATAAGCACATTTTTCCATAATTCCTATTATTGTAAGTGACACTGTGCACTTTGCGTGTATGTTTAATCAAAACCATATATGTATGTATGTATGTAGCCTGTATATATATGAATGTGTGTGTGTGTACCATTGAAAAAAATACAGTAAAGCAATAATTTTGTGAAATTTTATTACAATAAAAAAAAAAATGCAATTCATTCCTATGATTATAAAGCTGATTTTTTTTAGCATCATTACGCCAGTCTTCAGTGTCACATGATCTTTCAGAAATCACTTTAATATGCTGATTTGTGCCTCAAGAGACATTTCTGCTTTATATATTTGTGGAAACCATGATGCATTTTTTCCCCAGGATACTTTGAAGAATTTAAAGTTGAAAAGAACAGCATTTATTTGAAATAGAAAACTTTTGTAACATTATAAATGCCTTTACTGTCACTTTGTTGTTATAGTGCATTACACTAATGAGAAAGCAAATAAATAAATAATAGTATATATTATTAGTCACTATTTTTAAAATACAGCCTGTTTAACCGTAAGAGTCAAATAAAGGGAAAATTAATTATTGACAAAATAATTGTTTTGATGACAGTTATTATTTTTGATTAATAATAATGATTTGAGGAAAGGACTAACATTTTAAGTTGACTTTAGGGGGAAAAATAAGCATAGAATTTGGTCTTGTTAAAATTAGAGGCTTATGTCATATGTGTTATATATAGACGTGACCTAATATTTTTGCTGCCAAAAAAGTTGTGCCAGGAAGTTTCTAAAATGGCTGTTAAGGGAGTTAGTTTATATCTATCTAAAGGTCTCGTATAGCCAGCCCTTTAACTAATACCGTCATTTCTGGCCCATTTTTCGGCTTATTCTGGCCAAGAACTATCCACTTAGCAGAGTCTCACTAAAGGTAAACTGACCAATCACAATTTGTTTTATTTTTATGTGCCATTTAAGTATATATGAGATAGATCTGTGTGGAAAAATAATAAAGTAATGTATGACTGATCAGAAAATCTGCTGGTGCAATAGTAATAATTACTGATTGTTTCATAGAAATGACCAACATGCTGTCTGAGACTAACCCCGTTTTTCTGTTCTCCACTCTTCTCCAGCAGGACTGTAGATGTAGATCAGGTCTTTGAGACTAAGAAGGACATGGACGCTGGTCTGGAGACCGAGCTGAAGCTGGAGAAGATCAGACGTAGCCACCAGGAGAAGGAGAGCCAAGGAATGGAGCAGCTACGGCAGCGTCAGGCCGAGGCTGAGCTGGAGCTGGAGGAACTGAAGAAGAAGAGAGAGGAACGACGCAAGGCTCGTGAAGAGGAGGAGCAGAAGAGAGAGGAAGAGGAACAGCAGAAACTAGCCAAAAAAGAGGTGACTGAGCTGATTTCTATTCGTCTAAATCCAAAGTTCTGGCATGAAACTCTAGATGGCGCAGTTCGATAAGTCTAACTCAATCTGACATAATGACATCATTATCACATGGTGCAGCTGATTGATCCTTTTTGTATCAGCAGCCAATGAGCTTGTTGCTTAACATTCAAATACATGGCTAGTGCTTGCTGTAGCAGTTGCAGCACGCTTTAGAAACCCTCCACCTCACCCTGCTCCACCTTTATAGATCTGCTACAGGGTGATTTCATGTATATGTATTTATATATGGTGGTTATGTCATATATGTTATATGTGCATCAGCAGTATTTCTTACATGCTCACAGCAGCATGTCTGTAGATGTATGGGCAGCAGCAGCGTAGCAGATCTATTCCGCCAAGATCAAACACATCAACATTGTCATGTACATTACCATGCCAATCCCTCTGCGAGTTGTCATGATATAACTTTTTATTTTGGTGGGAATTTTAAACTATCTATGTTCCTTCCAGTAGTAGAACATTATTTAGTAGGGTTTGCATAAAACATAGTCACGTATCATTTGTATTAATTACAGGAGGACAAGAGACAGATGAAGGAGGACATTGAGAGGAGGAGAATGGAAGCAGCGGAGAAGAGAATGAAGAATCTCAACATCACACCTACAGATGGCGATGATCCATTTAACCCTCTAAACCCAATAAGTCCAACTTTCAAGGTAACTATACATATCTGCATAAACATTCTCAACCTTTCCTTACAAAAAAGTACCGTGGCAGTACAATAGTATAGTGATGCTGTCAGTAATTAATGCCATTGAACTTTGACAAACACTATGGTACTGACTGATAACCATGCATATGGTTTTTCATGATACTCCAAGATACCAAAAGAAAAGGGTAATTATAGGTGTTTTCGCACTGCAGTAACGTTTTTGAAGTTACTAGATCTATTGGCGGAATTTCCCACTTTTTGGTGTGTTCACAGCCAGGGGCGGTTCTGGGGGGGGGGGGGGCC
>NW_015505546.1:742495-795435 GCF_001515645.1 Sinocyclocheilus grahami
TCATATAAAAAAAGTAAAACATTTCCAGCAGCTAAATTCAAATCTGCGTTCGCTGGCTGGCACAGAGACACACACGTTTTTAAAGCACTGCGCATTATAACCAATCCCATTCTATTATGTTGAGTTTATAAATACAAAGACCAATCAGAGGCGTTCAGATGAGTCAATGCTGAAACACGCTGTTTCGTCACTGCCCGTGCTGGCTGACTGAAATCTCTGGCTAATTATCTCATCAGAAACAACATGTACGAATGTAAGTAAGATATTAACTTCACAGTGTAAACAGCTTTAGAGATTGTTATGGGAGTTTTTGAGAGTGCTTGAATTCGCTGGACTGAAGTGAAAATATTCTTTGATAGTGTAAACGTTCTTTGCTCTCTTTTTGTACAATGAAAGTGTTATAGGCTAATTAGTAACTTACTATGTTTTTATTAACTTCACATTAAATACAAAGTCAGTCGTATTAAATATATTTAATGGTATGACACCATATCTGGTACTTAAGTAAAAAGACAAATTTTTATGCAAAGTTAATAGATTAATACTATTAGGCTACTTTACTAGAGAACTAACATAATCTATAAAGGTGCAAAATGCATTTACTTGCACATATTTGAGAATCGAGATATTTCATGATATATTTTGGGAATATAAAAAAATAAAACCCCTGCTGAATAAAACATTAGACACCATTAGAAAATTTGTAATGGTTTTACTGGCTCTAATGGAACTTGTATTGGTTTTAAGGGAAACTGTAATGGACCCTGTTGGCCTCTATTGGTAATAGGTTGCATTCTATTGGTGGCTTGATAAAACCAACAAATCCTAATGGAATATGTCCCAAAACACACTACAGAAAACCTTTTTTAATGGTTAAAAATAGATGGTTTGTAATGTTATTTGTTGTGGAAATCTTTAAAATTTTCTGTGATGGTTTTATTTTTTATTATTTTTTCAGTAGAGACATAAGCCTATATCTGTTTGTGGCTGCTGTGTGTCATGAGAGTCCAAGCATGAGAGCCCCCCCCAGCCCAAATTTGTCAAATAAATTAAACATGATGAAACATTCATTTTAGTTGAAATTGTTATAGATTACATCTACATTGCAGCGATACATGACATGGTGAAAAATGACTGAATGAATAATAGGCTACTTAAAGTAGTTTAAGGTGAATTTTAAAATTGTGCCCCCTAAAAGCACAAGTGGCCCCTGTCTGCCCCCGCCCCCCCAGTTACTGTGGTCTAGAACCGCCCCTGTTCGCACCACAGGAACTAGGAACGTATTTAGTTCTAGGAACTCCATTTGGGGGAACTAATTTAGCTCCTACTTCAGAGTAGGGTCTAAAACAGTTCTATAGGAACTCTATAGGCCTCGAAGATAACACTACAAGTTGTCAATTGTGTGTTTACATTCCATTTCCATTTTCACAAAACCCACGACATGCAACAAAAACAGCTCCAAACACAGCGTCCTCTATTCACCGGTTGTTGATGTTTGTAAATGCCACGGATAAAGACATCACGGTCAGCCACTTCAGAGTTCCTGCTGCCGGTGCAAATACAACCAGTAAAATGGCCCGAAGGAGAAACTGGTTGTCTAGGAATGACCCTGCTGGCTAGTTCCTGAGTTCCTTAATGGTACACTTTTAAAAATAAAGGTTCTTTATACTGGCATCAATGGTTCCATGAGGAACCTTTAACATCCATGGAAACTTTCCATCCACAAAAGGTTATTTTGATTAATTAAATGTTCTTCACACTACACTCTTAAAAATTAAGGTTGCAAAAGTGGGTTTTATGATGCCATAGAAGAACCATTTTAGGTTCTGCAAACAACCTTTCAGCGAACAGTTCTTAAAAGAACATTTTAAAAATCTAAAGAACCCTTTCCACTATAAACAACATTTGTGCAGTGGAAAGGTTCCATAGATGTTAAACTTTCTTCATGGAACCATCAATGCCAATAAGGTACCTTTATGTTTATATGAGTGCAAGAAAAAAAAAGTTCTTCTGAGAACTGCTAACAGAAAGATTATATGAAGGTTAAATGGTTCTTCTATTGGATCACTATGAAACATCTGGAAACTTTTTTTTTAAAGAGGACCTTTTTTGTACAACCTAGAAATCAATCACAACAAATAAGCATTTCTAAGACATTGAAGAATTTTGACAAATAATCCTGTTCTTTTTTTTTCAAATGTTTTTTTTTACAGAATACAAGCTCCATTTTATTTAGTAAGTTGCTTATGCTCATTGTGCTGTGAACAAACCCACATGTTTGCAGTGTATAAGTGGTTGAACACATCTTAGGTCAAGTAACAAGCATGCATATTCATATATTGGTCTTCAGATAAGGATTACAGGAATATTCCAGGTTCAGAACAAATTAACATGTTTTTGAATAGTACATAAAATAATTATGACCTGTATTTTAGTAAAAACAAACAAATAAAAGATAAATAATAATAATAATAATAACTTGGTAATTACATTTCATGTCATTAGAACCTCACTTTGCAACTTGGAATATTCCTTTAAATTGATTTAATTTATTTTAGGGCATGTTTTTATTTATTTAGTTTAACAACCAAAACTGCTTGACAAGTGTAATTTGTTTATTTGCTGCACTTGCTTTCCATTGTGTGAAAAGATCTGTGGTTTTATATATGCACTTATAGGACTTTCATTATTGTACATCTTGAAAATATTAATTCTGACTAATTTTTCCATTTCTTGAAGATGTTTCACCACTCGTTTGAGTGATTTCAACAGTTCAGACAACTGGCAAGTTACATGACATTCTGTGATTTTTGAGCATTTGCATAGACACATTCATTAATGAACTGCCTAAATTTCCTAAAAACATAACATACATAAATGGAAACACCATAATGGTCGATTCATAACCAGTGGTGCTTAAGGCACAACAACAAATAAACCCCTAGTCATAACAAGAGACCAAAATATTGGAGAGAGTTGTAGAATAGATAACGTATCGGTTACTTGTGTAACCCTCGTTCCCTGAAGGAGGGAACGGAGACGTTACGTCAGTCGTGACTGACGAATTTGGGATCTCGCCCGAGTGTAAACTAAACAAGCCAATGACAGTTGGCGTGCGTGTTTCGCCATGCGCACCCCGCCCCGCAGCGCGGGTATAAAAGGAGAGCACGTGCAAACGCACATCAGTTTTTCGCTGAGGAGCCGAGACTACGCGCCCCGGCCGTACAGCGGTGGTACAGCAACTGTGGCGACGGAACGTAACGTCTCCGTTCCCTCCTTCAGGGAACGAGGGTTACACAAGTAACCGAGGAGACAACTGCACAACAGCGATGGCAGAGAACGACTGCTAGGGAAAGACATGGGCATACCGTGAGGGGAGCCATACCGTGGAAGATTACACATGTGGGATCGCCCGAAGGGAGAATCACTACACACGGGCACCTAGCCCAGCACAAGGGCTGACCTTGGGCATGCACACGAGTGCTGAGCACGCCTGACCGCGGAGGGTGCGGGAGGAAATTCAACAGGGTTCGCCATGTGGGACTGAACTGAGAAGCAGAAAAGCGCACGTATCCGGTCCTTAGAGGGGAATGGCGCAGCAAGCGTGATCGACACCGAGCGGGTCCAGCATTACTGCCTACCTGAGGTGAGTACACAAGAGGACACGGGCTCTACACAGAGATTATAGAATCTCGCAAACGTGTTAGGCGTCGCCCAGCCGGCAGCTCTACAGATGTCTGCTATCGAGGCGCCCCGTGCCAATGCCCAAGAAAATGCCACTCCTCTCGTAGAGTAAGCTCTCACTCCGAGGGGGCACGGTAACCATTGGGCCTGGTAAGCCAAGACTATAGGGGGCAGCGCTTGCAAGTTCACCACCTGATCCGTAAAAGGGGTGGTGGGAACTTTGGGCACATATCCAGGCCGGGGTCTCAGGACAACGTGAGAGTTACCCGTTCCGAATTCTAGGCACGAATCGTCGACCGAAAATGCCTGCAGGTCCCCTACCCTCTTGACCGAGGCCAATGCGGTGAGCCAGTGGCGGAACAGAAACAAATGGGAACAAAAGATTCTCCACCCGGCCCTCCTCCGGGGGAAGGAGTGGTGCGGTCACCATCTCCTGAAGAGCAGGATCCAAGAGCTCCGGGTCGCCTGGTAGCAGCGATTTGAAGCGGCGCAGAGCCAGCCATACTGCTTGCAAATCGAGGCAATTGATATGCCCCTGCAGTCGGAGCCCCGACCAGAGCCCCGCAGCTGTATTCCCATTGAACATGGCACCCCAGCCCCTGGCAGAGGCATCTGTTGACACAACAACATGCCTGGATACTTGCCCAAGGGACACCCCTGTCCGAAGAAAGGCAAGATCTGCCCACGGGCTGAAGGTCTGACGGCAGAATGGGGTGACAGGAACCCGGTAAGTGCCGTGTCGACATGCCCATCTCGGGACCCGGTCGTGAAGCCAACGCTGAAGCGGTCTCATATGAAGCAACCCGAGCGGCGTGACAGCGGTTGCGGATGCCATATGCCCCAGGAGCCTATGAAACTGTTTCAGTGGAACCGCCGTCTTGCGCTGGAAGGACCCCAGGTAGTTCAGCATCGACTGTGCACGCTCTACTGAGAGACGTGCTGAGAGGTTGACCGAGTCCAGCTCCATGCCGAGAAAAGTGATCCTCTGCACTGGGGAGAGTTTGCTCTTTTCCCAGTAGACCCTGAGGTCGACCGCTGTGAACCAATCGAAAGGACGGACGCATTGAAAGATGCGTTTCTGCATCAACGTCCTGAACGGGAGCTTGTGAAGGGCCCGGTTCAGCACGCGCAGGTCCAGGATTGGTCGTAACCCACCGCCTTTCTTGGGTACGATGAAGTATGGGCTGTAAAAACCTGACCTCATCTCGGCTGGAGGGACCGGCTGTATTGCATCCTTCGACAGCAGGACCACGATCTCTGCACGCAAGACAGGAACATCCCTGTCCAGCACAAAGGAGAACCGAATGCCCCTGAACTTGGGAGGGTGCCGGGCGAATTGAATCGCATAGCCGAGTCTGATGGTTCAAATGAGCCAGCGAGACGGCCTGGCGAGCACTAACCAGGCCCCCAGTGACCGAACAAGCGGGACTAGGGAAACCACCGACGTACCCGCAGTGGGGCAGCGCCGTGGAACACAGGGACCCAACCCGGGAGGCCGTGCATCCCAGGATGGGGTCTGAGTGCACGGCGCGCCACTTACCTGGCTCCACGGCTGGGCAGGGGGCTCGTGAGGAGGCATAGCGTCCTTGAACCGAACCCTGCTGCCCATTGGCGAAGGGAGAGGGGGTAGCCAGTGGCGGAACAGAAAAAACCCGCAACAAAGGTTTCTCCACCCGGCCCTCCGCCGGGGGAAGGAGTGCAGAGCTGCATAGCAATAGCGCGCTCGACTGGTGGGGATGTCCACATACCCTTGGGCTGCCCCACCGTAGAGGGTGGTGAGGACGGAGGAGGCACCAAGTCTGTTTCGGGCAGAAAAAGGTGCCTTCCAAGAATTAGTAACCTCCTCATGCACTTCCGGGAAGAATGGAACCGGAGGCGGCTGCCGACGACCGGCCTGCGCCCCCAGGAACCAATCATCCAGCCTCGAGCGTTCGGGAGAAGGAGGAGGCCTCCAGTGCAGCCCGACACTCTCTGGGGCCCGGGAAAGCATAGCGGTCAGCTCTGGATCTGACTCGGGCAACGCCACTCTTCCTGACGGAGGCAGCGCAGCCGAATCCTCATCTCCAGAGCCTAGCTCGCCCTCCGATGCAGCGATCGACATCCTGTCATCCGCCTGTGCTCCGCACAAGATGCTGGACCCCGCCCTGTCCGAGGATCCAGCACACTCGTTCGGGAACACCAGGTGGTGCGACATGCTAGAGAAATGAGAGGCCCGCGGAGACGTACACAACGGGGAAGCTCTCACCATGTTTAATGAGGAGGTATCTAGACCGCAACATCGCGATGGTCAAGTTCCCGCACTGAGAACATGACTCATCCCTGAGCTCTGCTTCATCGTGCTGTAAGCCCAGGCACGAGACACAGTGATCATGACCATCAGATGAAGCCAGGAAGCGACCACATCCAGAAACGCACAAGCGGGAAGCCATCTTTAAAAAGACGCCCGTCGTTCGTGGAGCTCTTTTAGATGTTTGCTCTTTTAGGAAAAAAAGGAAACACTCTTTTACAGAGAGCGCTGAAGCACCCAGGGGAGGTCGCGGCGAGACCGCAGAATGGCAGCTGCAGCACACCGAAGATGAGCAGCACTGAATGGCAACCCCCGCTGATGCGCCGTAACACCAACGCTAGGCTGTTTCTTTACAGACACTCGCGGAGATTCGTCCTATTAGAAGGCCCCGCCCCGAAGCGAAAAGCTGATGTGCGTTTGCACGTGCTCTCCTTTTATACCTGCGCTGCGGGGCGGGGTGCGCCTGGCGAAACACGCATGCCAACTGTCATTGGCTTGTTTAGTTTACACTCGAAGGTGATTGGGCTCTCGGGCGAGATCCCAAATTCGTCAGTCACGACTGACGTAACGTCGAACGTAACTGACTGAAAGGGAACTACCTAGTAACCAACCAAAACATCTTAACAACAGCTTAAGCGATGCACTGGCAACCAACTACACAGCATGATGACGTTGAGGTTTGCATGGTTCTGCAGACTCTTTAATGTCAAAGGGGATTTGTCTCTAGTCAAATCTTATCAACACAAATAAAATAAAATTACTCAGGCCCTCATGTCATGAGCTAAGCAAAGCTGGAATTTATAGTTAATCTGGCTTTTATCCACTGGTACCCAAGGTCAATCAATCCATAAAGATGCAGAACATAGTGTGAGGAGCACAAAACCTGGACACCTGGGCAAAGAAAAAACAAGTAATATAATACCATCTTCCTACAAGATCTGAAGTGACCATATCTGATCATCTTGAACCTTTATGGAAAGGTCTTGAAGACAATGCAGATGTACACATCCTAAACAACAGGAGGTGTTTCTTCTTGAATTGTGCAATTCCTCTCAAGAGTGCAAAGACTACAAATGAAGCCCCAGTCCCTGCTATTAAGTTTATTGTATCTATTCCTTGTGTTTATCCACTCCTATGATATAGCATTTTATCTACCCAAAATATCAAATCGACTCTGTAATGGCTTAATAATATATATATATATATATATATATATATATATATATATACCCTCACAGCCACACAAAACCTTGAAAGAAAGCTGGTGTTTTCATTAGAATTTAATAAGGCTGTCAGTTTAACATGTTAACTTAATTAGTTATGAAAAAATAATGCGACTAAAATATTTTAACGCAGTTAACGCACTGGCTCTGCCCCCAGACCTGTACGTCATCTTACATTTCATATAGTTGACTGTTGACAAAAATTATGCAGGGTAACAACAAAGTTGTTAGGGTAATAAATAAAGTTATGCTCTAAAATTCAAGATATTGGTGCAAAGAATTAGTTTTTGTCTCATATTTATATCATACAATATCACACGAGCAGGGAGAGCAGTATTGCTGATTCTGTCTCGAATATCATGAGTGATGAGTTTAAATGTGATTTTTTTTTACAACAGTTCAGTAAATAAATTGATATTGTGTTATATTGTGTTTTTGCTCAATGTAGCAGAGAACATATTAACTTTAAAGCCATAGCAGAATTGTTGTGCATCTCCAAGCAACACAGCGGTGTTTAGTTTCTGAATGAATCCAAGTTTTAAACGAATTATGTGAACCAATGATTCAAAGGCCCATTTATAAAGAGAGCCTATCCCCTTGTTCAAATACCCACTCTTGCCATCTTTGCACTTGACTAGTTATATGACCAATAAAATGTGCAACACTTTGTTTTTCTACCAAATTATATGTAAAATCTAATTATTAAATTATTTAACTTACACTGGAAAGGTTTAGTGACCTCTCGCAAGATCTCGGCAAAAAGTATCACGTTTTATTTCCAAAACATGATGCATGATGGGCTACACTAAGCTTTGAATAGCACTCCGTAGTGGTATTCAAGATAGTGTGGATTTAGTGTGCGTTAAGGGCACTGCGCTATGGCATTTTAAAGACCTGAGACAGTATTTGGGCAAGGCAATTTACTTCATTCCTGAATGAATCAGCCTTTGAACGAATTGAATGAATGAATGACTCATAAAGACATTTAGCTCCACCTACTGGCAGATTAAGTTTCTTATTTAGAGTATCTTTTCATTAAAAAATAAAAAATAAAAACATTAAAGGGATAGTTCACCAAAAATTAAAATTCTGTCATCATTTACACACCCTCTTGTTGTTTCAAACCTTTCTTTTGGGCAACACAAAAGAAGGTATTTTGAAGACTGTTGGTAACAAACCAATGACCAGTTTTCTCAAATTATATTCTTTTATGTTTCATAGTTTTTGTTAGGCCGTTGTACATACATTTTTATGTGTAATAAATTACATGTTGAATCAAATAAAATATTTCTTTCTAAAGCTACAATTTGTAATGTCTAATTGATACTTTCCCATTTAACACAAAAATAGCTTTAAATAATCTTGTAATTAATTAGATTCATGTCATGTAATATATATATATATATATATATATATATATATATATATATATATATATATATAATATATATCATTCATCAACATAAAATTAGTAATACGACTCAGCAAATGAGAAAGTGCATAATCTACTTGACATTCTTGGCCTCAGTGTGTTTGCAATAAATGGCAGATTCTTGAAAAAAACTTACAAGTATGTTGGCAAAATGGCTGTTGACTAAAAGTAAATATTGACATGGTGGCATAGGTCACTGTAATACTTTGTAAGTCCATTGCCTTGTCAGCAATGATTTATGGGTCGGCTAACTTTAACCAGATGTGGAGTGTACACTTTTCCTGATGTCTGCTAAGATATTATGTTGGATACAAACACAAATTAGACTTATCTATACATACAAAACATTCAGAACACTATGTGAAATACTACTAGTACTACTACTACTACTAATAAAAAGCTATGTATTTTGATTTGTTACTTTTTTGGTAAATGTCATGTTAGATGGTTGCAATTTTGTAGGTTTTTAAAATGTAAATATATGTATTGTTACGATATATGGTAGCCTTACAAAAATTATAAGATTGAGCATAATTTAATGCATTTTGCCTGTTCATTTTAGTATTACTACTATTATAGTATTTGTTTATATAAATATATTTATATGAAGATTTTCAATTTTGATTAATTTTGTAATGTGCTTTTGTCATTTTTCTTATTTTTTTGTATTTCTATATACTATATATTCCCAAATACAATATGCTTTATTTTTATTTCAGTTTTAGTAAGGTTAGTACTTCTAACTTTTACTTATCTTATTATTTTATAAGTTTTTCAGCTAATATGGATTTTGCATTTTAAAACTTTGCATATTTTTAAAACTTTTTTTTTGTAATTAACAAAACGACACTGGTTCATATGAATCTTTGTTTCGAAAACAGTAACAGTTTCAAGAAGACCCAGAGACCCGTACTTCTGCCCAAGATTGATGACAAACTGGAACAATACACTCATGCAATTGAGGTTCAATTGTCTTATATCTTGTTATGTTATGCTTTTTATGTATTATGTTAATCTGTAGTCAGTGTGGACAGTAAATTCTTATTTTATTATCTAATGCCTGGTTTAAGAATGATCTCTTAGTCAAACCATTATTTTGAGAAATCAGGCCTGTCTCTGGCAGCATTTAAAGGGGTCATATGATGCGATTTCAAGTTTTCCTTTCTCTTTGGAGTGTTACAAGTTGATTGTGCATAGATAAGATCCCTGAAGTTGCAAAGACTAAAGTCTTAAAACCAAAGAGATATTCAGATGGATCAGATGGTTTATATTTAGAGTAATTCAATGGGATCTCTTTTTGTACCGCCTCCTAAGAGTCTTTTGCTACATTTGCAATATTTCTTTAGAAACAATTAATCGCTCTGACTCACTGAGCCTAACGGTCTTAATGGGTTGCAGATCTCCTCTAAAGACGCAAAATTGACTAAGTCAGCAGCAGTTGACATGCCCAGTGTCTCTGCTCCGGTGACGTCCAAAAAAAACCTGTTTGAAGCAGGAGAGGCCTGGAGTCAAAGCAGCCCGAAAGGAACACCTTTGAAGGTCAGAAATCAGATTTCATTTCATTCATTGACTCACACCAAAAAAAAAAAACTCGGTTATCACTCACTTACCTTCATGTTGTTTCAGAAAAACAAACATTTTGAATATTGTACTGGTCGTTCTTACAAAGGGTGCTAAAACTTTCAAGCATGATACAATCATAAAAATCGTCTCGGGTTACTTATGTAACCATGGTTCCCTGAGCGCCGGCCAAACAAGTTGGTGTTTTTTCAATGTAGGCTTCAGACACGGGTCACGACGAGGCGTTCCCCATAGCGACCCCTAGAGGACGCAGTTCGAAGTTCCACGAAAGGGAAGCTCTGTGTTCTGTACTTCAAGTCTTTATGGGAGTAATAGGAAATCAGCTGTTTCATATCACCCCTTTAAATATTATGAGGGAAAACAGTGATGTCAGCGCACTTCTATTATTGCTTTGAATGAGTCTCAGATTGCGCAAGTTTGGAGGTCAAGCGGTGGCTCCAGCGGCGGCAGCGTGAGATATGTCATGTAGTCATGTAGTGTGGAACAACATCTGCTCTTTACACCTTCACATTCACACCCACACTATCGGTTTGCCAGAGTCTGACACACATGAACAACCATCAATGGGAAGCTCTTGTGTAGGAATTCTTTGGAAATGTTTGCCAGATCAATCATAACCTTATGAATTGTGCTTCACCGCTCCATCAACATATAAAGCCAAAACTAAAACATACAAAAAAGAAAATCAGTTAGATTATTTGTAATTCAGTTTTGTTATACATGCTGTTCTGTAACGGTTTTATATTTTTAGGATACAGACTGTGTGAAAGTGGGTGTAGCAAACCTGATCAACCATTGGGTGAAAGGTCCAGAAGGCGGGAACAGACACTCCCTTTCCACACCATCTGTAAGTCTATTAATGAACCTTGAAAATCTTTAAATTGTAACCAATGTGCTGGGGAGAGATACATGTATTTGTTCCATGGTGTAATGGAGAAATTAACTAATAATTTCATTGGCATATTTTTTGAAAGACCGAGACTGCCATTTCTGTGTAGAACAGATGTGTTAATTTACATGTAGTAAAAAAATGAATATATATACAGTGAAATAACAAAAAGGTACATTTATGTTGCCCTCTTGTGGTAGAATGAGCTACTGCATCTTCAATTATTTTCCGGAAAAAAAAAAAAAAAAACGAAGTTAATCAATCATCATGTCCGGTAAACCGCAATGTTCTTTGATGTGTGTATGTGGTTTATAATGTTAGCGGTTAAGGTCTGAAGAAAAAACCTTAAGATCATCACATCCAGATGTAATGAACATTGTTTCTATGAAACATAAGAGCTTTTGAAGACCAGAAAAAGGCTACATGATTGAATTTCATTTTTGAATCATTGAGTGATAACAGGTTTTGAACATCTGGTTTATATCAAATAAATAGTTCACCCAAAGTCGTTTACACACCCTCAAGTTGTTCCAAATAATTTTGATTTACTTATTGTGGAAAACAAAAGGACTAATTCTGAAGACTGTGCTGGTTTCTCTTTTTCATGCAATTGCAACGAATGTGGACTGAAGCTTTTGAGTTTCTAAAAGAACAACAAAAAAAGCACCATTAAAAGTAATTTATACTACTTCTACACTATATTCCAAGTCTTCTGAAATAATTCAATAACTTTTTTTGTGAGAAACTGAGAAATTTCAATGAAATCAATGAGTTTGTTAATCCGGTTGACAATATCAACCTTAATGACTCAAAGAATCCGGCTAATCTGGTTCTTGAGTTCAACTCAATGACCCAATGGTCAATGGTCTAGTCCAGCGGTGGTGAACTCCGGTCCTGGTCACAGTTCAGTTACTCCAACCCTAATTAAAACCTGCCTGTAGCTTCCTAGCAACCCTTCAGACATTGATTAGCTTGTTCAGGTGTGTTTGATTAGGGTTGAAGCAAAACTCTGCAGGGCTGCGGCGCTCCAGGACCGACGTTCGTCACCCCTGGTCTAGTCAGTTAATCAGTGAAAAATGACTTAGATTTCAGGTCAACATAAAAGGATATTGGGGTACAACAGCAGATTTAGGAAAATAAAGTAATTCTTAACAAATGCTCTCTAATGTATATTTCCAGGATGTTAAACCTGGAGATGTTCTGCAGAAAAAGAACATGTGGGAAATTGTTGGAGAAGGTTCTGCAGGAGAGAGGTCAGGACTGGGAGGAAAGGTAAATAAATCTTGTACTGATAAACCTTAAAATGATTTTAAAAGTTAAATGAATCTCTTGCTTAATGCCACTCTCATTATTTCTTCTACTCACCTTTTATATTGTAGGCCTCCTCCTCGGGTAAACGGTACAAGTTTGTTGTGACAGGCCATGGAAAATACGAGAAGATTTCCACTGATGGTGATCATTACAGTGTCTACCCGAATGGAAAAACAAGTGAGGTGCTTTCTTCTATTTTACATAGTTTAAAGCTAACAAAACAGTTCACATGTACATTAGTTTGTTTAATGAGTAAAAGTAAAAGAGCTTAAAATGTTTCTTTAAATAAAAAATGCCAAAAACAACAACAATATGGATACATGGTCTTGATGCCTTTTTGCAGGCCAACAAAGGCATGATAGGTAGTTATCTAATATTAACTAGCTACCAGGCTACTACCAAACTAGCTACATAGCAAGCTAGTTAAGATTAGCTTAAAATAGGCCTACTGACTGTTGTAGCATTAGAGCATCAAATATCCTTTTAGAATACTTTGAAAAGACACAAAAACCCAGAGCGACTCAATTTCCAGTGCCTTATGGGATGATATCCATTTCCCCCAAGTACATAAATGAGAGCTCTAAAAAGTAATATCACTCATGTCATTGTTCTAATTCAAAAGATTCTTGAAATAAGAATATCACATAAAAAGTTAAGATGCTATCTCAAGTAAACTTTTGAGAGCTAATATAATTCATTTTAAAATAGACCTGAAATTGTTTACATTTTTAAATCTCGCTGTCTAAAGTTTTTTTATACACCTGTTTGATAATACATTGATAATATATCTCAAACAAATCACAGCAAGCTTCTAACACAATGCAAATGTTTCCATTCAATGGCTAGTGTCATAAAAGTAGTCATACCAAATATCCTCTCTCAAAACAGGTATTTTATTTAAAAAAATAAAAAATAACATTAAATCTAGTACAGTGCACCTTAGAATGCAAAGCATTATACACATCAGCATCAGTAAAGAGAAAATATTCTCAGTCTGACGGTTTCTGCAACAAAAGACAAACATGCAAAAAAGGCCAAGCCTACAAACTTAACATTACCTAAGCCTGAAATAAGAACATGCATGAGTTGGAGTTGACAATCAGCATTCACTGTTATTCATTTAATCATATTGAAGCAACGAGAGCATTTATATTAAAGGTTTGGTTAGCCCCTTTGAGGCTCCACCAGTGAAAGCTCTTTGTCAACGCTAAGCACCAAGCAAAGTGCGCCATGCCATGCTTTCTGTACTAATAAGGCTTCGAACAAATTTCCAAAACTTAGCATACTTACTGTATACATCTCTTTCTTATACTACCTCTTAATTCTTTCTTCCGCAGTTAATTGGTTCTACTTGCCCAACCACCTAAAACTCAACTCTCAATTGTCCCTACACCTTAAAAAACATACAATAGCAATGTGTCCCTTAACACCATGTTAACTTGTGTATATATATATATTTTATCCTCACAAAGACTTGTTACGCCCAATTAAGCACCATAGAATACTGGCTGTAGAAAAATATTGCTGAGAAAAAGGTGTGGTGTATTTTATTGTAATGTTAGTATACTATAGGGTAACTAAACATTTTCGATACCTAAAACCTGCATTATATTTTACATGTTCATACCCCAAAACACTCTCTTGATTTTGCTTAGATTTTGTCTATAGTTATATTTCTGTATTATTAAATTTAAATTATTATTATTTTTTGATGAAGGTGTTCAGGGATGTAAGTATTATCAAAATTATTACCATATTTAACATGCTCATAAAAAATGCCGAGATGAGCTTTGAAAGTATTAAGCAATAAACTCTTTAATTTAAAAGCTTCAAAACTATATGATTTCTCTATATTCAATATTCTAATTCGCTTAAATGGCTAATGCCAGTTGACAAGTGGGCAATTACCTACTGCAAATAAGTTACTGTGCATTTGAGATAGTCATTTTTTAGTTTACTTGCCAATTGACCGGTTATAAAAGCATATGTAAAGAATTGGACTGGATAATAAACAGAACTCAACCATCCTTGCCCACTATTTATATGTTATCCAGTTAGACATCAGTGGTTTAAGAAGTACTGAAGCCTCTGGCTGTTCTGTTAAAGTCTTTTGGTTCTTCGTCTTTATGTTTGCGGCCTATGAGTCCCATTTCAAAAACTGTTGCAATCTTTGTTGCTGGTCGCGAAGCTGCCTCTCTTAGTCGTCTGGCATCAAACCGCGGGCTGTACAGGAGAACTGGCAAACGATGCGCAAACGTGGGAATCTCTTTTGGCATCTTCTGTTCTGCCTCCATCTTCTTTTGCTCCTCGGTTTTATTGGCTTCAATTTGTTGCATTATATTCTCTTTGGTGGAGAACATTTGGAAGAGGACAGCATCCCACATTTTTGCTGCCCTTGGGGAGTCTCTACTGTCCTGGCTGTCAGTAGGCTTAGCTTCGGCTTCAGTTATATTTCGCATTTCACTTACATTTTGATCAGCGCTGGCAGGGACATCTTTCTTTGACACAGGCTCTTCCTCTGGAAACTTGGGCTCCTCTGCTTCAACCACCATATGTTTCTTAAGGCGAGACCAGCCACTGAGTTTTGACTTCATGCCTTTTGGTTTCTGCATCACCTTCAAGAGAGGCTCTGCAGTTAGGGAGGAGTCTTTCTCACCCTCTTCCTTTTCCACTGCAGACCTGATCTCCTGTTGTGGGCTAGCTTTTGTCTCCACTCTGTCAACCTGTTCAGGTTCGGTATCCTTTGTTTCAAGTTTCTCTTGGTCTTTTGGTTTAGCCAGTGGCTTAACCACATCTTTAACCTCTCCTTTTTCAGGAGTTTTTTCAGAAGAAGCAGCTTCAAGCTTCTGCTTCTTAATTCTCTCTAACAAAGACATTTTTGCCTCTGTTGGCTTCTCTGTTACTTTGGTTGTTTCGGCATTAACTTTACCTTCTGACACCTTTGGAAGAGCTGGCTTTCCCACATCTTGGTCAGATAATAGCACAGCCTTACTAGCAGATTTCGGCGTTACCTTCACAGTTGGAGGGGTTGGTGTCTTTTGGGAAAGTCTAGGAGATCCATAGGTTGGAGTTCTGACTCTTGGTGTCACAGTACTTATTGGCTCTGCTTTTGCTTCTGATGGTGGTGTGTCAGCTACAGATACCACAATAGTTGGAATTTTAACGTCAGGAATTTTTGCTTTTAATTCTGGCACAGTTGACTTGGGAATGTCCCTTACAGAGTTTGCTTGTAGCATAGAGGCTAACTTTGAAACCTCTGGAGGTGGAGCCACCACAGCGGTTTCCTCTTTAACAACACCAGCCTGAGGTGGCAGGACTTCAACTTGTTCTTTAGGCTTTACCTCAGACTTGTCATTCGTCATGGTCACATTTACATCAGGTTGAGGTACTATTTGTTCCTGTTTTGAAAGGTGAGTTGCCTCTGCACTTGGTAGTGCAGTTGATGTAGAAATGCTAAAACTGGGTGTGTAACTCTTTATTCCTCCATGGGCAACATATTCAGAGGGAGTCAATCCATAATATGTTGGTTTGGATTTAGGTGCTGTTGGTGTTTTGGGTCTTTGACCTGCAAATGGAGGGACTCTAGATAACGTTTTTTGATGCCCAACTGAGGATAAAGCAGGCTGTGCATGTTTAGTCTTGGGTGTTGTTGGGGTTTTAGGCTTTGGCTGCTCATTTGGGCTTTTCTGTATTTGGGACTTTGGCTTTGATGACTCAAGTTTTGACAGGTTTTCTGTGGCCTTATCCAGCTTTTCTTGTAAGGGTTCAGTTGATTTGACACCTATGTCCCCATTTTGTAATATTTCTGAATGACTGGTGTCATTCACTTGATTTGATATTTTATGCATTTCATTGTGTGGACCAGTCAAACTTGAGGTTGGCGTTTTGGATCTTCTGCCCTCCATGTGCACAGGAGACACAGCAAATAAAAGTGGATTTGGTCTTGAAATCTCAATCACAGGTACTCTAACATGTGACGCATTACCTGAAGGTGTCTTGGGACGCCCTGAAGGTGTTTTTGTTGAAATAAAGTCAAATGTTGGTGTCTTTACTCTTGTTGGTGTTGTAGCCCCCTTTGCCTCAAGCGTTGGAGTTGTACCCCATTTTGTCTCAGGTGTCAGTGTTGCATTTTGTTTAGTCTCTGAAGCAGGAGTTCTGAACCTTTTAATTTCAGAAGATGGAATTGTCTCTTTCTTGACTTCAGAAGTTGGAGTTTGGCTTTTCTTAATTTCTGAAGTTGGGGTTGTAATCCTCTTGACTTCAAATGTTGGTGTTGTAACCCTTCTGATCTCTCTGGTTGGTGTTCTGTCTCTTCTTATTTCAGATGTTGGTGTCACTATCCTTCTAACCTCAAATGTTGGCGTTGGGCCTCTCAATAACTCTGCAGTAGGCGTTTTACTCCTTGTTGGTGATGCATGAGGTGTTCTCACACCTACTGTCTTTGCTGTGTAAATGGTGATTTGAGGAACTTCAAACAATGGTTTTGATGTTCTAGAAACATTCAAAGTGGCTGGCTGAGGGCTTGGAGATTTAGAGGTTACATGAGTGGTAAGATTTGAGCTGACTTCCACTCTTTGTGAAGTTTGTAGAATAGTGACTGGAACAGGTTCATGCGTGTCAAGTCCTGGTACTGGTGAGGCTGTGTATTGAAATGCTGGAGACCGGCGTTGGGGAGCCACATATGGTTGTGGTGAAAACCTTGCCGTCTTGCCGTAAGTGAATCCTCTGTGATGAGGATAAGGAGACGACACATGCTGATACAGTGGTCGGACGTTGAAGCGTGGGTGTACCGTGCCAATGTAGTAAGGTGTCTCTGGAGTCTTAGGAGGAGTTGAGTGATCACTGTGCTCCAGGTCAGGGCTCGCTTCATTTACTGGAGAGAGGCTTGAGCGGTAGGGGACTGACGGTTGTGAGGCCTGGGCTGCAGCTTTTTTCTTTGCTGTCTTCTTGAGTAGTTTCTGGAGCCGGACATTTTCTTTCCCAGGTTTGGGAAACAAAGGTGGGGGGTACTGCTGGGAAAGCAGGCCTGCCTGGGTAGCATTGCCAATATTGACCGCCATTAAATCTTCAGCCCCCTGAAACAAATAAATAACAATAAATGTTCTTGCTAATAATGGTAAAAAGGTGCAAACCATTCCAAAAATAGGCATCGTAAAATAATTTAGCAAAAAGCTTTGCTCGCTAATACTGTTTTCTCTATTTATTTTTCAGGAGAATTTTCCAGCGATCGCTTGTGAGGAATTAAATTCTGCAATAACATCTTTCCTGATTCACCAAGAACACATTAATTGACATATATGTAGTACAACATTTCAATCAACTTTTCAAAACAATTACACTACATAATGTGCTTTTGTGTTTTTTTTTATGATTGTTCCATTTTTAAATGTTCTAATGGCATGGCTTTGAAATGTTTTCATCTATTGTATTCATCTATTTGTCTCACACACACACACACACAAATATATATGTGTGTGTGTGTGTGTAAAATTATTCTCAGACCTATTGAATTATTCTGACCGATCGCAACAGAATAAAAGGTCTTAGTTTCTTTTATTTTTTCTCAGTATCATCTACAGTATTTGTGCTGATAGTATGCCCACTTCTAACAATGTATGAGTATGAACTGAATGTGAATGTCAAATAGATCAAAGTCATGACTTGTCAACTGTTTTTATATTGATTTTCTATGCTATGTTTATGCTATGGCACATTGTTTCATTTATATAGACTTGAATAGATAAAAGGTAGAATAATCCAAAAACATATTACAAAATTCCTGCAGCTGATTCTTATGCATTTTAAGCCACAACCAATATTTTACTGTTATATTTTATTACAAATATGACATTGATTTTCTTTTTGGTTTTCATGAAAACACTGGAATTACTCCATTTATCATATTTATAATATTAAAATAAACATGTTTGTTTAGGTATGAGCATTTTGCTACCCAATGGTATTGAGAATTGTTAAAATAAATGTCATTAATAGGCAATTACAGCTTTTATTTTCAATAAATTTGATATTTTGTATGATTATTAATTTGGATTTTGGCTGCTTATTCTCAATGTTAAATGTAAATATCAGAATAGTTTTCACTTGATACAATGTCTCAAGTTAATGACATGTTCCCATGCAGTAAACTTCCACAACACATCTAGGATAGCTCCTTGTCCTAATTTTAGGGTGAAAGCAAATGAGCAAGTCATCTGCTCCATGTCACAGAGTGTGGTGCCACTTTCCACCCTCACCGTAAACCAATGCCATGCAGTCGCTGCTTTAGCCATAGGTGGAGCAGCTACATTAAATTATATAATAAATCACTGAAAATTTACTACCAATCAGATTCAGTGGTTTCTGTTGACGCACAACCTAATATCACATATCCCAGAGCTGCTTTAAAGTTTTTCATACTGTATCGATATATATATATATACTAAACTACCTTACTATAAAACATTAAGATAATAATTAGCTTTAAGACTGGACTATTCATAAATGATATTCATGAAACACTCATGGACATTTCCTGGCTCATTTATGCAATAATTTAGATCATAATTAATTATATATAAAGGTTATGAATCAGTGGATTCATCTGCATTTTTGGGAAAGCATAAATGTAAGAATAAATCTATTATAAGAAAGGAATCCAAGGCACTGCTTTCGGTATAAAAGAAGAATACAAGAATATATTGATATAAGAATAAATCTCACTAAATGTAGCTATATTTGTGCTTAAAATAAGTTTAAAAACATGCCATTGAGGAAGAAAAACTGAATTCAGTATATATTCTCCCAAAACAGGTTTTAGTATAAGCAATTGCTTCATCTTATTTTAGGGATGTTTAGATATTTGACTACAAAATACAAAAACTGACTACAAATTAAATTCAGTGGCCTTAGGAACATTTTTTTAAAGATAAAATACTAAGCAAAATGACTTATTTTGTGTCCGTATAACACAATCTTTTTGCAATAGTGCAAATGTAGGCCGCTTGTAAAAGAAGCTTCCAGCCCAGAGTGACACGAAGAACCATATGAGAAGAGGTCGTCCTTTTAAGGCCCTGGTAGGCTGGGCAGTTTGGAAAATTTCCAAGATGCAAGTTCAAAAGAGGAAAGGGCAAGAATAGCAAAGCAGTAAAATCATGCACAGCATAATTGCTTCTTAGCAACCACCTGGTGAAAAAAGTCGTCATTGTACATATAAAAATATATGCTCCATGGTAGTATGTACACTTATACACATGTGCTTACCAAGAGATGACTGTAACTGAAGACAGGTGAAGACACTTCAGACGAGATCCCCTGTACATATAAACATGTATGATTTTTTTTTTACATGTCCTTTAACATAAGCAACTGCATTTTAATAAAGACGTAATATATGGTGACAAGGAAACCAATATCAGTATTATTAATTTCAGTTTTACAGTGCTATATTACAGTCCCTATTGCACAAACCTGTCAAGTTAGCCTGCAACAAACTGCTGAAGCCTTTTCCCAAAGGACAGACATGGCATGCACTTCCATACTAGGCATTCATTTAATATTATCCAGAAGACAAAAATATCAAATTTCAAGCAAATTTTTTCTGGGTTTATACCTGTTTGTCTGCTGTTCAGGGGTGTCTGGCGGCTGCCTGCTTGTCCCAGCTTGGACTGTCAGAACGGGAGACTCATGTTGAGTTCAACTATTCCCCCTACCTTCAAATGGAAGGCACAGGCTCCATAGCAGTCCAAAAATAAAACCCTGAGTCTGTTACTCAGAATGCATGGAGAGTGGTGACGGTGTAGAGGGAACCGTCAGCGAAGCAGGGGGGATCCAGGTCACCTTAGATATCACCAAGTGTCCCCCCTCCCCCATGACACCAGATGCACACCCTCATTTACACAATCTATAAGCACAGCACCCCCTACAGTTAAGAAGAAGCTATTATACTATTTAATATAATGAATGATTATTTATGCATTGTTAATGACAGGCTGGAATCACTACAATTTGTACTTCAATGAATGTGCATCAACAATGTAAAATAAAGTTTAGAGTTACTAAGTTACTAAGAGTTACTAATTATTGAATGGAATTTAAATTCAATTTAGAAATGTATTGCCATATTAGTGACCTCAAGACATTTACAATGAAAAAAAGGAAATGGTATCTGCATGAAACACTTACACCAGTTGGAGTAAGTTGGAATACAACTCATATCATTTCACAGTTTCATATCACTGAGGAGTTCCTAACACAACATATGCAGACTTGGGAGCGAGCCCTGAGGAACACCCCAACACTTTGTCTGAAGCATCTATCCATTATTTTGAAAATAACACCAAAAGGCAAGTGGATCACACTCACATTCATCCCATTCAGAAAATGTGTTAATTGTGCTTACGTAGTACCACAGCAAATATAGCAACAGTGTCTCGCCCACTCCTCCAAACTTACGCCTCTGTTACATTTCCTCAAACCCTTGTCCATCTCCTTATTCAGTGCCTGGGCCAAGATCTGGACCTTCCCTTCTTAACCCTTCCCACTACGGAATCTCCACCAATGGGATATTTTCACAGATCAAGTGTCACTATAACAGAAAGACTTTTTCATGCCTGCATGTTTGCTGAACTTTACAACCAGTCTCTGCCAGCAGGGAATTCACTTCTTTCAGCTTTTCTGAGGTAAGAGTAAAAGAAGGCACAAGTGCAGCGGGTGAGGAAATAATTAGCGTGGGAAATATCGTGTGTAGTTTTGTGTGAGTTTATACTAAGACAATTTGTGACAATGAATGTGTAAACTCATCAGGTTTTTACACAAACTTGTGGAGTTCATATAGCATAATGCATTTAGTTGCATCAAAAGCTTGGTCAAACATTGACTCCTTAAATTATATATATATATATATATAAATAATACAGTTACATTTACATTTAAGTTGTGTGAATGACATAATCTATTCAATCTATATGATCTAAATTTACTATGTCCAAATATAGAAAAAACAAAAACTTCAGCTGGAACTTGGAAACTGGATCCTGAACAATGTTTGGGCCTATTAAGTGCAGCTGTCTTGTCAAAGTCAAATTCTTTTTGACCTGAGATGTTTGCAGGGATTGCTTGCATCTATTTCCTGCCTGTTATTCAGAAGTTAACAATTGATTGTTTTTATATTTTAATTCATCAACCCTTTAATTATTTCTGATTGTGTAGTATTTTGTATTGATTCTTTACAAAATTAAGAGTCCTGCAATATATAAAGAAATATTACTTATAAAATTGGGAAACAACGCTTTATCCACTAAAGATGTTTTAAAGGAAAGTGTCTGTCTTTTGATCACTTCAGCGTCCCTGACAAGGCCATGAATCTACAGGCAAAGTGGAAAACAAACTTTCACATAAATCTGAATATGAGCAAGGGAACTTCTCATTTATCATACGTCAGCCAGTTCATAGGTCAGCTAATAATACAATTCAGTCAATGCTTAGCTAAAATGACTTCACACATCTTGTGAGAAACTGAAAAGCGAAAAACATAGCAGACTACTATAAACCAAAATGTAATTGTTGCCTTAAAATGTAATACATAATCTGGTATATGTCAACATAACTTAAGTTTTTGCACCCTACATTCTTAGTCATCACTGACAATCTTGATTATTTAATTTGTCAAAAAGCCCATTAGTTCAGCATGAAGGGGTCAACAGGGGAAAGGGAAGAGATGGTTTCATGACAGTTTTATGAATCACTATATACAGTATATGTGTTCATTAGACTCTTTGCAGTCTTGCCTTGAGGTTCTGATTTGCGCATCATTCTTTCATTTTCTTTTAGTCTCAAAGTCCACTATCACCATGTCAGACACAGAGGAGGTGTAAGTATTATAAAGTTTGTCATTTTGTAGTCCAACTGAACTTTAAAATATGCTTTTCTATGCATACTGAACTGAATTTGTATGACGCACACTAACCGAGCATAATCAAACTTCTGTTTATCATTTGTTTTTTACAGCGAGCATTTTGAGGGTGAGTACAGGTTTTCAATGTTTTCTCGTAAAATCTAAACAATATACATATTTGTGCTGTGATTCAGTTAATCATTTCCCCCTATGTTCATTGTTATTTTAAGAAAATGATGAAAGTAGGCAATCACAACGAGATATTGTGTAGACTTAAATGTAATAATCGTGCAATCCATGATACTGCTGCACTGGTGATCAAATAATTTTTTTATTATTATTGTATGAATGCAGATTTCATCTGTTAGTAACAACTTCTGTATATGCCTACAAATGTACAACATCCTGGTCTCTGTTCTCCCTCTTTGAACTTTGATTTTTACATTCTATTTGATCGATTTTATTACACAATAAGGTATATAAAATGTTTTTTTGTCTTATTTACACTGAATCTGTAGTGCATGCATTAGACAATGTGAAGAACATTATCTTACAGACATAACAGTGTATAGATAAATAAATGTGCAAATAGATTTATGTGAAATAAATCAACTTCAACTTTATTTATTTATTAAATGTATAAATAAATACAATAAAACATTAATAAGGCAGGTATTTCTTTTTTAAATGTTTTTGTTGGCAAAAAAATGCCGTTGTTGGCAGATTCGGTCCCTTATTATTATAGTTGCTAATAATATCCATTCTGTTCTTGCTTTCTGTTCTTGTTTAATGCTCGCTGTCATTGAAGGGGAAGGTATGTTGATTACAGATGTATTCCACTTTATTTTGTTGAAGGGACAGCGGTGTCTCCTCCTAGTGGACAACATCTATAATGCTGTCCCTTCTAGTCAAGGCTGGCATATTGGTGCAAGACTGCCTATAATCCAAAAATATACACAAGCTAACCATATAGTCCAAATCTGGGCAATAATCAGACTAGGCCAAGTAATGAAATGGGTGAAAGAGTTTCAAATAATAACAACCGTGCAGTGATCCGTTTGAGTTTGCTTTGCATGGCTCGTATTGAAAGCTGAACCACTCATTTCAAGGACAAGCAGCTATTTTAAATGTCAGAAGAAAAACCATGACAGGGACAGGGGAGGGGAAAAAATAAAGTATATATTAAGCTTTTCATGGTCATTGAAAACTTTCAATATTTTAATGTTTTAACACAAATTAAATCTATTTTTTAATATTATAATAATAAATTGATATATTTAATCAATTTTAAATTTCTATAATGCATTTTAATTATATTTTATTTAAAATATGATTTATTATTTTAAATAAATTATCTACATTATAATTATTTTTTAAAAATCAATTTCGTTACATAGTTAAAATTAACTGGATTTTTATATAATTTAATTTCGAAATGAAAGAGGAATATATTTATTTTTTCACAATCTATATTAATATATCTATCAAATAATTACATTTTTCATTCCTTCTAAAAACAAATACTAATTATGTGGCAGTGCTATGCCAATGTTTGAAAATTGCTGTGTATCGTTAATTGTGTGGATTTCCCAATAACACAATAACATGTACTTGTCTCCTCTTACTCCTAATACAGAAGAGAAGCCAAAGTACAAGTAAGTAGCCTGTAGGAATTTGCGCATTAAAGCAAACTATTTGAAAAGATTTTAAGACATAATGCTCATTTACATTTTTTAACTACAGGCCATCAGCACCCAAGATCCCAGATGGTGAGAAAGTGGACTTTGATGTAAGAGTTCATGTATCTTTGGGAGTCTTTAAAATACAAATAGGCATGTATGTATTTGTCAATGAGACGACAACATTGTTTCTCGCGTGTCTCAACGCAGGACATTCAGAAGAAACGTCTCAACAAGGATACTCTTGAGCTGCAGGGCCTCATCGATACTCACTTCGAGCAAAGGAAGAATGAGGAGCAGGAACTGATGGCCCTCAAGGAGAGAATGGTAAGGAAACATCCCTTGAGAAATAAAATGTTAGCCTAACCTGATCTTCTTCAGAATAAGTCGTAGTAAATAAAAATGTGTTTTCTGTCTCCAAACAGGAAAAGCGCAGAGCTGAGAGGGCAGAGCAGCAGAGGATCCGAGCTGAAAAGGATAAGGAGCGCCAGGCCAGACGTGAGGTGTGTATCACTGACCCTGCGAGTCTAGTAGTTCATTCATTTCCAAAAAAATCAAAAACAAATACATGTTCGTTGACTACTTTTTTCCCCATTTTTTCCCCCCATAATGAATACAAGATGACACAACATAATTTAACACAAACTGTGACTTTTTTAATACGCGAGACTAAAAAGATGTAGTTTAAAAATAAAAATTTTACCAACATCTATATTCTCTTCAACAAAGAGAAGAAAAAGCATTTTTAAAAAGCCTCCACATGTTATCATACTTGGGGTTGCCAGATGTCAACAATTAGAGCTCGTCTCTTAAAAGGACACATTTCTGCCCTGTGTTTTACTTTATCTTAGCAACCTGGCAACCATGAGTACACAGAGGGAAAAAAATTATATATATAATTCTCAATTATATTGCTTGCAGTTGTAGTTGCTGAATAAATTAACTTAGCTTTTGTGTGACACTAAAAAGTCATTTTTTGTTGTTTTAATAAAAAAACAAAACAACATAAATTGGAATTAACGGAATTAATATTAGGAATTTCACAGATTTAGCATCTGAGAGAAGCTTTTGAGCTTTACCAGTTGTCATAATGTACAGTGTGTTAATTTACATGATGATTTAATAAATCAGGAAACAAGATAAGTAAATTAGTAAAATACCAAAATTATTTGGCAACCAAAATTTGACAGGGAAAAATAACAGGATCGGTTGAGGACTATGATGAATCTAAAAAACAGCTGACAAAATCTAGAAAGTGTCCTGACTTTGATAACTCCAACAGGAGGAGAGGCGAAGGAAAGAGGAGGAAGATGCCAAGAAGAAGGCCGAGGAAGACGCCAAGAAGAAGTCAGCTCTGTCTGGTATGGGCTCCAACTACAGCAGCCATCTGCAGAAGGTCAGCTCTACTTCAAACACTTGAAATCAACTAAAGAGCATGAATTGAAACAACTGTGACTGAAACCCGACATTCTGTTGTCCTTCAGGCCGATGCCAAGAAAGGTGGCAAGAAACAAACAGAGAGAGAGAAGAAGAAAAAGATCCTGGCTGAGAGACGCAAACCACTCAACACTGACCATCTCAACGAGGACAAACTGAGGTGAGTTATACTCCAAACTGTTGAAGTGGCCATGAAAACAAGTCGAGTCTTGCTTACTTATGTCTTGTGGACTTCAGGGACAAAGCACAGGAGCTGTTTGAATGGATTAAGACCCTGGAGGCTGAGAAATTTGAGCACATGGAGAGGCTGAAGAGACAGAAGTATGAGGTGAGAGAAAGAACAGTGAAATAGACAAGAAACATTTACGCACCTATACATGCCACTGTCACAACCAGTGTTTGAATCTTAGAGGTTAACTTCGAGATCACTGATCAATCTCTGATGTTCTCCAGGTCACTACACTGCGCATGAGAGTGGAGGAGCTCAGCAAATTGTAAGTTGCAGGTTTCATGAATGTTATGGCGCCCCCTGCTGTGCATGGCCTTCATGTGGCTGCTTGACAAGTGTGTTGTGATGGTGAAAACTTAATAAGCAAGAACGCTGCACTCAATTTCTGAGAACAGTGATAGAAATAGATTTGGAAGATGCAAGGAGAAGTTTCTAAAATATTTTTGCATTTAATAAAATTGTTATTCACTTATCAATATGCAGTTCAAAACCAGTGAATATGACAGAACATAACAGTCCTGTTTCTTGACAAAACACCTGTGGCGACAGTGTACTTGAACATCTGGAACTCGCATGTCTTTCTTTCTTTTTTTATTGGAAATCACCAAATCTGGTGTAGAACCAATCTTCACCCAGAAACTGATAGTAAATTTCACAAACACATTGAATGAAACATAAAATTAAAAATAATAAAATAAAACTAATAGTATCATACTCCAGTAAGCTTTGTTTTATTTACAAGAAAATCATTTTTGCAGTGTATAGGCCCTGTAATAATAATAATAAAAATAATAATGTATTATTATTATTATAATTCATAATACATTTATATTTATTAATAATAATTCTTAGTATAATTAACTTACCTATAAGGGGGTATAAGTTATAAGAGGCGGGGAGATGCGGTAATAAGAAATGTAAAGTATAAATAGTAAAAATAAAAGTAATAAAAATATATTTGTAATAGAATTACAAATACTTTATATGACTCTATATACTCTAACTATTGATAAAGGGACAGTAGGAATATACGCCTTGCTCCAACAATAATGTTGAGCAGACAAAAACGAATGTAAAAAAACTAATGTTTTTAATGGTATAAATTAAGAGAGATAAACTTGTTTTGGTTAATTTCAGTTATTTTGGATTCATCTTAGATTAGAGCTGCCAAAAAACATATCATTATGATACTGTGACAGTAAGTAAGGCCTGGTTTGAACAGCCTGGTGTGTGTATGCTGTGGTGTGAAATGTACAAATATTCATTCAGGGTTGTTTTTTTTCTCCACACAAGCAAATACAGTAAACAGACAGACAGATAGAGATAGATAGAAAGATATAATTAAATAAAAATATAATTTGCTCACCTCTTGTCTTATTCCTGCACTGCAGCAGCAAGAAGGGCGCGGCCTCTCGTCGCAGAAAGTAAGTGCTGGTCCTGCAGGCCAAGACCACCACAACGATGATGGACAAGATACACCCCTCGATCTGTGCTGACCACACAGGACTCTGTAGTTATGACCAACCAACTCTTCCTCGTCTTGGACTGTCATTTAGTTCCCTTTTTAATGTCATGTAAATAAAGTGTGACTTAAAGCCTTTTGTCAGTAGCTACTTGTGCCTTTTGAAACATCAATAAAATAGTTGTTTTTAGATATTGTCATGCAAGACCGTTTTTGTTCAAGTTCACCAGTGGATAAACATGCACCAAGTTCAACATAAATTAAGCTGTATTGATACTACATCTAATAAAATGCTTTAGTAGGCCCACTGATAACTCGCGTTAAATTCGCGGTTTTTATTGAATCGGGATAAATACACGCTGTTCCGCAATATTGTAACACGGTCTCGTATAATCACACGATTTAAACATCGTAAGTGATGAAACTCGTGAGACAAAATCGCTTACCATAGCCTACCTTTTGCGAATTTTACTTCACTTTCAACTCCTGTGAACTGTGAGTTTCGAGTGACAGGCGGAAGGATACCAATTTGCCACTTTAGTGAAATCTCAACCTGCAGTGTCAACCGGTCACGCGTAACCAGAAGTTCATCCGCTTTTGACAATAGTCCCAACAATTTCAATTGTCTAGCTCAAATAAGTTTTTTGTAAGAATTAATAAAAGCATTTTAACAAAATTGTGAACCTCACATACATTATTTGAACCATTAATCCGTAGAGTGTTTTAGCATTTTCGTTTTTACACCGAGGAACCAGTCGAAAATATTTTTGTGGTAACCGACAGTCACAGATACTGTCGATAAGCTTAACTTTTGTTTAATAAATGT
The DNA here is from genome assembly GCF_001515645.1 of Sinocyclocheilus grahami. Lineage (NCBI taxonomy): Eukaryota > Metazoa > Chordata > Actinopteri > Cypriniformes > Cyprinidae > Sinocyclocheilus > Sinocyclocheilus grahami. Next base: position 770,428 of record NW_015505546.1, read on the forward strand.
GGCAGAAAGTTCCTAGATCTGCCATATGACTGTCTTCTCCTGAATGCATTTATGAAATAGCTTTACAAACTGCACATTGAGCATGCATCCGGCGTGGGTAGCCTACAACAGCACATGATAGGCATCATAATGCACAATTTGATGATCAGAGCTAAAAAAAAATAAAACGTTAACATTATGCAAATATATGTTTACCATAGGTGACGGTTTATTAATGATGTATGAAGTTCAGTACACAAGATGGTGCTGTTGCTAGCCTACATCATGTCTGTCTTCTATTAGAGCTCCCTTTTCAGCAAAACAAATTAATGATCATCCCTGAAATATTCGATTTTAAATAATAGATCTATTATTAAAAAAAATAGTATCACTCTAGTTTTCATTAACATCACCGAACAGTTTCCTGTAGATTAAATTGGAAGCTTTTCATTAGTCTATAGCCATGCATGTGATTCATATTTGGATGCATTCATAGTTAGCTAAATGTAGCCTACATGAAAGAAAGTTTATATGCACAATTTGATGATCAGAGCTAAAAAAAAATAAAACGTTAACATTATGCAAATATATGTTTACCATAGGTGTCGGTTTATTAATGATGTATGAAGTTCAGTACACAAGATGGTGCTGTTGCTAGCCTACATCATGTCTGTCTTCTATTAGAGCTCCCTTTTCAGCAAAACAAATTAATGATCATCCCTGAAATATTCGATTTTAAATAATAGATCTATTATTAAAAAAAATAGTATCACTCTAGTTTTCATTAACATCACCGAACAGTTTCCTGTAGATTAAATTGGAAGCTTTTCATTAGTCTATAGCCATGCATGTGATTCATATTTGGATGCATTCATAGTTAGCTAAATGTAGCCTACATGAAAGAAAGTTTATAGATTATGGACCCAAGTGTTATCGAATCGCAATTAATGTGAAGCCAGCATTTTACTCCATTTCATAAACGGCTATTTGCTTTTAGCTATTTTGATTGAGATGGTCCACTAGACTAGAACCAAATAATTTGGGGAAGCTTCGAGAAAAACATTGTTTCATCAACGCTAAGTTGCCAGAGTTCGTTGGCAATGGACAACATGTAAACATCTAAAATATTATTTTATAGACTAAATTGGTAATTTGTTTTGAGAGCTTCGTGTTGAATGAGTTGTACCCTGATGAAATCTTAACAACAACCTTCACTTTCATCAGTTTTCTGTCCCGCTAACACCGTGTTGTCTCAAATTAATATTCCATTGTGTCATTACAGCCGAATTCACGGAATGGCCAAATCAAAACATCCCATCCAAACATTCGGGTATAAATAGTTATATTTTTTTATTAATCCGACATTCACTCGTTTAAGAAGTATAAATATAAAGTTTAACAAGACACAACAAGCTAGTGTTTCAAACAGGCATCATTAAATACAATACGTTCGTTCGCTTTAACAAAACAGATCTTATTTACACATATACAAAAGTGGTCCTACTTTTCGTATCTGAATTACGATTCTCTCGTAAATAATTAGGAAATAAAGGGTGATGGTGACAGAAAATATATTCACAAAAGGAAAAAAAAACAAAAAAAAACAACGTGGTCACATTTTCACGTGGATACAATAATATAAATAAGCGTAGTTAAGAAACTCACTTCTGCTGATCTGCTGATCCATTTCATAATGGAATTCATTTTCCACAGCATGAATGAAAGAAAGAAAGAAAGAAAGAAAGAAAGAAAGATCATTCGTTCCTATAGTTTCCAGCAGTGGATCGAAATAGTCTTTCTTTTGTCGTTAAGATCGGATTTGCCTGGGTTTTTTCTGCTGAATGTTTCTCAATTCAGATTTGTCCTTTTCAATTTTGTTTTGCAATGTTGCGGATCTTTAAAGCACTTGATAGACGGGATCCTGAGGCTGCTGTTGAGGGCAGTTGTTCGGGGACGGTGTGGGGGCCCCGGTCTTACTCAGGACAGACCCCTCCTGCGGAGAGCACGGGCTCCCTTCGTGCCCCTCCGGTACCGACAGCACGGGGCACGCGGGGGTCTCTGTGGAGATTCGCTCCACGATGCTGGACAGACAGTCCAAACTCGACACCACTGAGACTTTAGCATTCCGTGCGTCAGCTGTAAAGGGGAAAAAAAACAGAGATAAAATAGCAGATTTAATTTTTAACTCAATTGTGATTTTAACGCAAATATTTTTTACAATTCTGTGAAATAATTGTAACTGTGACTCACTCAATGCGTGTTTGTTTATTTAGTACAATGACAGTTCTCGACGCATGACCTACCGTTTGTCGTGTCGTGTAAGTACGAGCTGTCATATCTGCTCCGTCTTCTCGACTGACAGGTAGGACCCATGAAATCCATCTAGAAAATACAAAAAGAAAATAAGTTAAGACACACATTTAAAGCATAGCCTATTTTACAAATAATTATTGAATATTCTATGAATGCTTAATATTATTAAGCTTAAATATATATATTTTTTAATGTGACATTATCATTCGAGAAAGATAACATGCTACCAAGTTATAACCCGGTAGGCTATAATAATTCTTATTTGCCCATAAGTAAACCAAGTTTTATATAAGTATAAAACCATTTAAAACCAAGTATAACCCATTATTGAATGAACGAACGACCAAATAAATATAGCCCAAACTAAATAAAATAATATAATTACGATACTTATCTCTACAGTATAGGCCTATACAATGAACTTCTCACCATGCCATCCGAGCAGTTGGATCTCGGGCTGGAGGCATCGGAGTCTCCACTGTAATGTTCCAGAACGGGATAGTAGTTTTCCTCTTGACCCCTGAGCAGCGCCTGCAGAGACTCAATGTAACTAATGGCGTTTCTCAGGATCTCCACTTTGGGCAGCCTCTGGTTGGGGTTGGTGGACGTGCATCTCTTGAGGGTCTCGAAAGCGTCGTTGACTTTGCTCAGTCTTCTCCTCTCCCTCATGGTGGCGGCTTTGCGGCGGTCAGCGTTGGTGGTTTTTCTCTTGCAGGCTTTGCATGCCCACAGCAGGCACCTGCCGGCCTGATGATGCCCGCTGGGCGCCCTCACGTGCTCGTCCTCCGTGTGGTGATGCTCGTCGGGCTTCAGCAGGCTCACGTGGACGAGTCTGGGGTCCAGGTCTTCAAAGAAGTGCATGTCGTTGGTGTTGAAGCAAGGGTCGTCGTAGAAATCATCAGCTGACGGGATGGGGAAGGGAATATCCGACAACTCCATCTTTATGCGTTAAGCTAAAAACAACAAATGGGTAGGCCTATACTTGAATGCTTCCCAAGTGGTAAAGTTTTTGAGGATTTAGGAATATTAAGACAAATTCCTCCCGATCCTGAAACAACGTGTTGCTCAAGACACCAAAATCGCAGATCCTGGAAAGGTTACTTTCCTTGTACCCTTGAGGTACTTGTTGCTGGTGAGAGATCAGGGCCTGTTTATATACAGCCCAGCCGGTCAGGGGCGTGTCCTGCAGGAGACAGATTGACCAATGAACGTGCGTTTAGAAAGAGGGCGTGGTTTCGACGGCCTGGCACCTCAGCTAATAAAAATGATGAATTCATGTATAAATAATGGTAAAAGTCGCTATTTGTGCGTTGTTTCGTATGTGTATTGAGTTGTAATCTCTTTCACTTGTTTGTTTGTCATCAAGTCACAGATTCTAGCTTACAATTTCCTGAATTTTCCCAGGAAACATTCGAGGAAGGACTTCCCTTTTATCATTTCTAAAGGAATCTTTCAACTATCATTTGATTCTTAATAAGTATATAAGTCTGTAGCCTACTATTGCATTTGATAAGATGACAAACAATTCAGTAATACCCTAACAGAAAAGAACAGAAAAAAAAGCTGTTAACATTTTGTTTTGGTTTCCAGTGCTCCATGCATAAAGATGTTCTTCCTTAGTATATGCTTAATCGAAAAACCAACGCGAGTGATAAATAACTCAAAATATTGTTAAAATACATTGAAATACATGCACATGTGTATAGCAGTTAAGGCTTAAATATATTGAATGTTATGGATGCTTACCAGTGTTTAATAATAATAATAATAATAATAAAAAAACTACACCTACTCTGAATCATTTTTGCTTTGGATCAATTGTTTAATGAAACACGGAAGCACTACTACACTTATATATTGATGCACTTTTATATTAAACATGCTTTAAAAAATAAAATAAAACACACACACGCACGCACACACACACACACACACACACACACCACACACACACACACACACACCAGCACAATAGATTACAAATGCTTTTTTCCATTATTTATTTATTTATTTATTTATTTATGAATTTATAACAGAAAAAAAATCTACAAGGTAAAGTTAAAGTATTTATTTCATGATCTATTTATGATGTTGCCAAGTTTACTTTGCGTTTTTTACAATAGCTGCTAGCCGCACAACAGTCCAACAATAGGGGGCGTTAAAGAGCCAGATGAGAGTTAAAACTACTTTTCTGTTTGAGAAGCTCTAAATATGTGTGTGTGTGTGTGTGTGTGTGTGTGTGTGAGAGAGAGAGAGTTCCTCTGTCTCTCCTATTAGTACGTTTTGCCTGAATAGAGCCTGCTGGAATTGATAGCCTATTGTAAACTGTTTTTACATATATCCTAAGATTTTATGTTAAAAATGTTTTATGTTACACTCATTTGTCACATAACCTGACAATTGTGTGACACAATCATATTTTACTGTATTTCTTTTACCAGCACTTTTTATGCTGTAAAGAAAAAAAATACACATGTACGCATATACATTTTGTTTATTAAAAACAGTGCAGGATAACATTCAAAAGTCAAAACATAGAGGACAAGGTAAAATATTCTAAAATATACTAAAATATAAAATTTTCCAAAAAATACAAATGTCATTTTCATTTGAAATAATGCTCACCAAACAAAGACTTGCAAATGTTAAATATATATTTACTTTTCAAAAGTAGGTTTTTAAAAAGAAATACAAATACATTTCTCACACACAGGATAAACAGGGCAATGCAGTGTTCCATATATAATTGTGAAGCACTAAAAAAAAAAAATAATAATAATAAAATAAAATGAGAGAGAGAGAGAATGAAGTTTAAACTCTTATTCGGCTTACTGTCACTAAAGAATACATTGATTTTACTGGAATGACATTAAAATATCTACAACTGGAGAGACTTGTTACATACAAAACTGGCACTATTGTGAGTGCATTTATGCACTTTGTTTTCCCTTTTGGACCAATATGTAATCTTTCTCAGACATATGTAATATGTAATCTGTTTAAGGGCCAAAGACACACACTTAGAAAATTAGGTGTAGGATTTACTTTGAAACATTATTAGGCTAGTCAATTTCACAAATAATTACAAAGAAATGGCAAGTAACAAATTGAATTAAACACAAAATTATTAAGTTGAAATGAAATAATTCAGTTGAAATATTAAGATGAAATAGGCTATTCTTGTAAAAGGTACTCCAATAATCTTTGTTTTTTTTTTACTACTTTGAATAGTCACTTTTTACAGTGCAAACATGGTTCCTAAATGATTAACAAAGAGAAAGACTAAGCGGTCTCTTGTAGCCGGTCGATGAGGTACTCGCCAAAGCCACCCGTGCTGTCACCGGTGCAACCCACTCTGAGAGCGCTGGTCAAGAGGTCACCGATGAGTTTGACCTTTGGGACGAGGGGCTGAATGAACTGACTCTTGATTACGCTGGCGGTGTGTGGATCTCCGTACTCATGCGCCAGCTGATTCAGCTCCAGCATGACGCTCATCTCCTCCTTCCACTGGTTAAGCATCATCTCCAGAGCAGGAAGGACGGCACACACCTCTTCAGTGCATGGCCTCTGTAAATGTTACATATTTTAGGTTAAATATAAAATGAATCGGTTCTGGGTGCTGATTGGTGAATGCAGTGTTCCAGCACCCTTCTGAAATCTAATAGCCCCTACAGGCGCTTGGACTTCACAGACGCTTGTGAGGGAAGCCCGTGAGTGTGCCATTTGGGACGGGGCTGATATAGCTTGGCCTTGAGTGCTGTTGAAGTTATACATGCTTTTCTAAACTAGATTTTGTGTCTAATTGGTAAGGTATTCATCATGGTAGAATCACAGCAGGTCACATTTGGGCCAGTGACAAAATAAAAGTGTCCATGATTAAAAAACAAACAAAAAAACATTAAAACTTTTACACAAAGTACTTTGAAATGTACCATTTGTATTTATGTTGGTTTCATATGGTTTAAAGAAAAGTTTCACTTGAATCGCTATAAAAATGTCATGCGGTGTTACCATCAAGTAAATAGTAAAATTTTCCTGACATTTTTGATACATGTGAGTGTGCTTAATCATTATTTTTGACCACATTTTTGAACAATTTTTTTTTAAGGTTAAAAGTTTTTACAAATATCACAGATTATTTATTCAAAATATCATTAAGTTTTTGGGAGTCGCATCACATGACATTTCACAAACCGGGAAAAAAAATCAAATGATCTGATTTTCTATAAAGATTTAAAAAAAAAAAATTATAATGAGAAGAAGAAGAAGAAGAAAAAAAAAAGAAAAAGAAGAAATGAAAATATTTTGTTAAACAATTTTTTCCTAATAAAATATTATGCCAAACTACTTAAAAAGGGGTTTCTTTCAAGAATTTAAGTCTTTTAATTGTGTCTTTCTCATATCAATCATAATATAACAGGACAGTTGTAGCACTATGTTCCAAAAATATCAACATTTAATTCAGAAATGTAAAAACATGCTCGTAATTTGAAATAGGTTAATGCTTTTATTCTGTAAGGATGTAATCAAAAGTGACAGTAAAAACATTTATAATGTTACAGAAGATTTTTATTCAAAATAAAAGCTGTTCTTTTGAATTTTCAATTCATGTCAGAATTTTTCACAAAATTATTAGGCAGTTTTCAAAATTGATATTAATAAGAAATTTCAGCATAATCAGCATATCAGAATGATTTCTGAAGGACCATGTGACACTGAACACTGGAGTAACGATTTTGAAAATGCAGTTTTGATCACAGGAATAAATTACAATATATTCACATAAGAAACAGTTATTGTAAATTGCAATAAAATTTCACAATATTTACTGTATATGCAGCCTTAGTGAGCATAAATAACAAATCTTTTACATGTATTTTTGAATAAATAATCATTGAAATAATGTAAACAACTCTTCTATGCTGTAAAAATGCTGCAAAAGCTTTATTAAACAACTTAAAAACCATCTAAATGGATCAGTCCATGTATTGGTCAAATTTGAACTGAGCTACAATTAAGTAAGACAGCACACAGTTGTTTCCAAGTGTGTCCAACCATCACCCCGCACGGATGAGCGGATAACAAGGTGTTCAAAATCGCTGCTGATGGACCCTCACCAGTCCCATTCCGGATCAATTTTACACGAGTCATTAAATCAGCAAAGGCTGGAAAGTAAAAAAAAAATAGAAAGAAGAGAGGACGCAGTGTAAAGTGACAGCAGCGAGTGCCATGGAATCCATCTGGAACTACAATTAATGCACTGTCCTTCCGCCTTCACATTAATCTCGCCAATTTTCCAGAACTCAGGGGAAACGTATATACCCTAACAGGCATTAAAGGGGAGATCTCTACAAAACCCCCGGCTGGCTTACCCCCATTGCTCTCGTTCTCTCTGCCCTCCATCCCCCTTAAGAGCTGCTGCTGCCCCATACAGACAAGAGTCAAAAGAAAAATAGGCTTATGATCATAACACTTTGAGTAAACATGAGTTTAAACGAATGAGATACCTTCTTTGTTTCAAATCTAGGTGCTATTTCTTTTAAGAAAAAATACAGGGCACTTCGGCCAAGTCTTGTGGTGGTGCTCTGGTTAACTGGTTAGATGGGTGAGTTACCTGGATGTTCTTATTGCAGTATTTTCCTCCGCGCTGGGACAGATACTGCAGCATTGCCTCTGCCCGCTCTAGTTCCTTCACTGATTCCTGATGAAAATACGCAGACACTCTGGGTAAAGCCACATCCCTCTGCTCAAAGATTTTGGCCTGAAACACAGAACGGAAGTCAGATCTGATTTAGAACAAAACTAAGTCAAAAATGATTTTGCTAACCACAGTTTCCTGTAATGTTTCCTGTAAGAGAAGAAAATGAGTCAGGATGTTGTTTTTTAATAAGATTGTTTTTGCTTTCTATTTATTTCAAACATCATCATAATAATAATAATAATAATAATAATAATAGCAATAATAATCATATTAGCCCCTTCTATTTCAGCCTGCTCTAAAGGCATATTATTTTATTATTATTTTAATTTCAGCTTAAGTTTCACTTTTAACTGTTTTTTCTCTAGTTATTATTATTATTACCTTATACTGTTATATTGTACATCACTCTGTTCAGTCTTATTTTGATGTGTTGGCTGACATACTAAAGCACATGTAAAGTACTTTATTATAAACTGTAGCTTTATTTTAAGTGACTATTTTAAATGTGCTAAATTGAAAGCTCATCATTACAAATGTGTGATTACAAGTATATTTAAATACATACAGGTTTCAATAGAATTACATTAAAGTATATTTTAGTTTACCATAAATGCTTGTCAGTATACACTTTAAACATATTTCAAAGACAATAGAAGTAATTATGAAATTGCATATAAAGGTGTACTTAAGTTCGGTTTAAGTGGATCCAAAACACACCTCAACATTTAATATAAGTTGAAATTATAATTTATTATACATTTTAATTTTAATTACATTTTAATTGACTAATTTCATTGTAAATAATATGCAATAAAGTGTCCGAAGACACATTCAGTTTGTACTTCCATATATTTTTAAGTATATTATTTCCATAACAAGTCCATAAAAATCTTTTTCTAATGCTGGTTTAAGAAGTGCCCAAACTCTTGTAAAACCTGCCAGAAGACTAGCTATCCATGGTTTTACCTTGTGTGTTTTGGTAAAAAAGAACGATTGTATTTGTTTTAAACTATCAATATCTTCCAAAACGCAAAAACATTTTATGGTGCTTCCAAACTGTAGAGTAGGTGTAAAGTAACCACTTACTTCAAAGTGTGGAAACACCATGACATTTTTGCATTTTTTTTAAAATAAACCAATACTTTAAATAAACCAATACTATTAAAAAAAGTAAAGTCATTTATAATGCTAAATGACAAATTTTATTCAAAACAGAATATATCCGGTGAAGTTTCATCTCATGCTTTCTGCAGATGTTCACTTCATTAGGTTTGATTGGCTTGTATACACAATTACTATTATATGCTTTAAATGCTCAAGCGCTTTAAATCAGATGGACTAAGATTGGCTGTCATTTTTTTTTCATACATCAGCTCATTATGAAGAATCATTCTGAAAGTGATTCCAATGATATTGTTCTTCTGTGTTGTTCATTATATCTTTGATGTGGACTTCACTATTCCCATTTAGAACAATATTAGAATGGTGATTACAACTTAGTTATTGTTATTATTATCAGCCTTTATTCATTCATCCATTCAAATAGTTGGCCATCCAATCATTACGTTACGTTACGTTTTTTTCTTTTGCCACTTTAACTTTCTTCTTATTAGTTGCCAATGTCAGATCGGGCCGGTATACCAATGAAACATGCTACCTATCAGATTGTGCTACCAAAAATATATTTGCATTGTTTTAAGGTTAAGTTTAGGGTAAGGGTAGGTATGGACGGGTAGGTGTAGGTATGGACACATGAATAAGATGCTGGTAGCACAATCTGATAGGTAGCATTTTTCGCTATCGATTTGTGCTACCTAACTTTTTAATGGGAGACAATCTGAGCAGCTAGCACAAATCGTCAGAACACCGGCTCCAGCATAGGCAGGGGTGGGCTGAGCTGAGCCCACACTCTAAAAAATGCTGGGTTAAATAATCCCAACTGCTGGGTTGTTTTGACCCAGCAGTTGGTATGTTTTGAACCCAACTGCTGGGTCAAAACAACCCAGCAGTTGGGATTATTTAACCCAGCATTTTTTAGAGTGCAACCAAATGTCTGTCTTGCCCACCCAATCAGAACTATAGGTAAAGATTGCGTTAATCTTTTTATGCAGTGATTAAAAGCAATCTGAAGTGCACTGTATTTTGAGACGATTAAGAGCTGAAGACTGTCCCAACAATCAAAAAATAACACCAGAAATTGCATAATTTTTCTTTTATTAGCTGAAAGCAAAGGCGCGCTATACATTCACGCGGAGGCTTCAGTCTGTTGAGGAAAAACAGAGGCTGACAACGAGCGAAAACGGGCATAAATATTTGCGCGCTATCAGTGTGCGAATTACAGGAGTTTAATAGGTATCTACATGAATATGTGCCTTAGCCTACCACTGAAATTACCTGGGGTGCGTTTCCCAAAAGCATCGTTAGCTAACAATAGTGGTTAGTTCCATTGAACTCTGTTGGTAACGACGGAACTTGCGACCATGGTTGCTTTTGGGAAACGCACCCCTGAGCAGTTGAATTATTTTTCTAGAAAACCTCACTTTTTCAATAACGTGCATTTACTGCATGGACGGGGCAAGAACGTAGGAAGCGTTTAAAGTGCATGTATACAGTTCAGTTGAAAGCTTACCAATTTTGACTTGCTGTTAATGCTGTTAAATTGAATGTAAGAAACAAACTGCCTGCTTAAATGACCACAATGTTAGAAACAACAACACCGAAATAAGAGCTTGTGCGATGAAAGTTGCGTTCGTTACTATAAAGAAACAGTCGGCTCACGAAGCATTTTCTTTCAGAATTTTCATCGGATAAAAGTAAAATCTGTTGCATTTTAACTACATTTTCTGGTCTGCCTCAGCTCTAGCCGTCTAACAGGCAGCGCTCATCAATGTCAAAATGATTAAGATGACCAATCAAATCAAAGAAGGTGGGCCTTACTGTTCACAGAAACCGAGCATGAATTTCGCTTCAGTGAAGGTACGACGTAGCTAAACGTATAATAGCTATTTTACAATTGTTTTACAATGACATCAACGACCAACAATACCCAGTGAATTGAATTTAGGCCTGTCATTTGTGATTCATGTAATTCATAGCCACGGTCTAAGTTAATTGAATGTGACGACAATAGCATTTTTCAACATATTAGGAATAGCCTACAAATAAAATTGAATGGTGCATATTTTAAAATAAACATTTTATTTGCAGTTCAGATTGATTACTTTGCAAAAAAATCTTATTCTTGTTCTTTTACTGTTCTTTTTTCTTCTTTTAATTTATTCCCCTAAATCAATTTAAATCCTATATTTATTTAGTTCCTTTAAATAAATACCAGTCTGGTCTTTATTTTCCTCAAAACAATTGGTCCCCTATGTTCTAGAGTAGACATATGGCCTTGTTTGGTATAAAATAAAAAAAAACTTGGTTAAAATAATCACCATTGTAGAAACAATGATCCAGAGAAAGAGAACAAAGAGCGCAGTTTTTTTTCTTCAAAACTGTCTAAAAGCAAGCAAACAGCAGTCTTCTCTGATAACAACAGATTGATGCATTTAGAGAAATTGTCTCTCTTTGGCCATTTGTAAAAAAACTACATTTGACTTGTATGTAAAGTGATTTGCATGAAAGACATACTGTATTTGTACTGACAGGCCACTCTTTAATACTTGCGCAACCACTGGCACATAGAAGTCGCCAAAAAGAGTCATGCATGTATATGTGATAACATGCTCCTTTTCCACTCAAACCAAGTGATTTGGTTGTCTTTTGTGGTCTTTGCTGTGTCCCCCCTGCCCTCGTCCCTGGTGGACCCGTCTCTTGTTTCATCAGTGGCCCGTGTCATTGCACCCTCCTCAGTGCGGATGACTGACACGAGGGACTGGGAGATCCCCGGGGGCCTGTTGAGTCTGGATGGAAGAAAGGGGAACACTCAGCATACGTCCAGCATTGGGTCAACAGGACCTGAACTCTTGACTTGACCTCTGCACCTCACAGACACATATACAATGACCTGAGCTGAACTTAAGTGTAACAAATTACACACACACACACTGTGGGGGAACAGACCCGGATCAGGCTTGATCGGAATAAGGGTTGCGAGCGTGACCCACATTTTAGGTCACAGCCTGTGGCTCTTGTACATTGTGGTGGGTATGTGTTGTGTGCCCTAAGATAACGATGCAACAGAGCTGTCATACATTTGGGCAGCTTGCTGTAGACCTCCTTCAAGGATACCACCTGCCTTTTGTCCATGTTTTGTCTTTGTCTTTGAGTTCATTAGTGCAGCTGTCCAAAAACATTCAAGACTTTCAGTCTTGTTCCTGGTTTTGTTTCTCATCTCACCTGAAATATTCTCCAAATATTCAAATATTGTTTGTTTTGACTGCTTTTAATACACTATACTGTATAAATCCAGTGACAACAATGTCTGACTTGATATATATATATATATATATATATACACACACACCTCTCTTATGAAAGTCTCTTATGACTTCTTTCTCTTTTCTGCTTAAAAAAAAACAAAAAACAGTAATATTGTGAAGTATTATTAAAACTGAAATATTTTAATAAAAACAGTAATATTGTGAAATATTATTACCATTTTTGTTTTCTATTTTAGAATGTAATTTATTCCTTTTGGGAATGTTTACACTTTTTCAGGACTGTTTTATGAATACATAGTTCAAAATAACAATTAATTTGAAATAAAATAGAAATAAAATAGAATTAGAATGTTAGAATAGAATTAGCATAGAAATATAATCTTGTATAAGATTATAAATGTCTTTACTATCACTTTGATCAATTTAATGCATTCTTACTAAATAAAATTAGTAATTTTATTATATTAAATATAATATTATTATATTATATAATATTAAATGATAAAAAAGTCATATATTACTTATCTTTTTATTATCCTTAGTGGTGATTATTAAATTATTACATTCCCATTACATTACGTTTCATTATTTATTTATTTAAAGAAGTACCTTTAATAAATACTACCTTTATTTGTAAATACTTTTCTTTACAAATGCATGCCAGAAATTGAATTGGGGGTTTACGTTCTTTGTGCTATATGCATATATTCAAGTGTTTTTCATTTATTTCTTTTGCTTTTTAGGTGAAATGTGACCAATTCTTTATTTGATTTTTTTTAACGTTTATCCTAAAATTAAGTTTTGCTTATGTTTGCTCTATACTGTGTATTCTCAGTGCTTATTATAGAAATTTCACATATTTACATGCGTAGGCATACAAAAGCTGCTCTGATGCATGTTGGTGATGGGACGAGCGCTTCCCACACCTGCTTTGAGCTGTAAAGATGGTGAACTGCCCTGACGAGACATTTTTACAACAACCCTCACTCTGTGTTTGGACAGGCCCAGTGCTAGATTACATTACCAATGGATTACACAATGGACAATGAGTGGACAGAGGCTTCTGCTGGACATGTGGGCTCGACCGTGTTGCAGAATTACAGGGATTATAGCCCCAAAAACAGATTTATGAATATGACATCCAGGAGTCAGTCATAGTCACTGTTTGTCTTGCCTAACTTCAGCTCTGTTGGCTTAAAGGGACGAGGCCTCTAGCTGCAGTGTCTGGTCTTGTTAAAGACCAGCAGTATTGTCTTTACTTATTGATAGTCTAGGGAGACTCATACTAGCTAGACGTCTCCCCCTTCATGCTACCCAAATGCAGCAGAGGCTTAGCTGTTTAACCCAAAGGGATATCATTTTCTGGCCGAGCAGAAGATTCACGCACCCTTTAATGAACGTTTGTGGAGCTAAATTATTTTAAAGCTTCTTATGTAGGACTTGTGATGTCAGTTATCTTCCAGTTGTGATCTTTCAGTATTTATTTGTAACCATGGAAATATGTGTTGTATTTTTATTCATGTGTGTGTGTGGTGATTTGGTGCTCATGAAGCAGTTTTATTATCAATGTTGAAAACAATGTTTTCTTCTTAATATTTTTTGTTGTTTTGTGAAAACAGTAATACACTATCATTCAAAAAAAGCATACTTTCATTCAGTGAGGATGCATTAAATCTATCAAAAGTAACAGTAAAGATATTTATAATGTTACAAAAGTTACAAAAGTAAATGGTTTATGAATTTTCTATTCATCAAAGAAGCCTGAAAAAAAGTCAGACTTTCCTAAATATCAGACAGTAAAAACGGTTTTCATCATTGATGATAATAATAAGAACCTTTATTAATAATTGAGCAGCTAATCAGCATATTAGAATGATTTGAACACTGAAGACTGGAGTAATGATGCTGAAAATTCAGCTTTGTATCACAGGAATAAATCACATTTTAACATATATTTACATAGAAAACAGTTCTTTTATATTGTAATATTATTTCACATTTTTTACTGTAGTTTTCATCAAATAAACGCAGCCTTGGTGAGCATAAGAGTCTTCTTTTAAAAACATTAACACTTTTAAAAATCTGAATTATTCCAAACTTACTGTATATCTTTTATGCATAAACATACTAGTGTATATTATTATGTACCAAGCCATACCCTTATACTGCAGCTTGAAAAGTACAACTAGTTTTGTTCTACCATCCCAAATCCTCCCACAATAATTATGGGATGTCCTTTCCGAAGTATTCCTCTTTAGATGTCTGGAAGGGCTTCCCAGTTGGGTCATTACACCAGCTATATGTAAATCTGACCCCATTTATCAATTACAGTCTAAATTGTTAAAGGACATTGTATCATATTTCTAATACATTCTTAAAAAAATCACCCAAGTGTTTTATTTCAGAATAATGTGGGTGTCTTCTCCTTTATAGTTTACCATCTAATTTGGGGAGCTATTTTTGTGGTTGTTGATCCTGTACATCAGGGAGACGAAGTATTCCTCTTTAGATGTCTGGAAGGGCTTCCCAGTTGGGTCATTACACCAGCTATATGTAAATCTGACCCCATTTATCAATTACAGTCTAAATTGTTAAAGGACATTGTGTCATATTTCTAATACATTCTTAAAAAAATCACCCAAGTTCAGAATAATGTGGGTGTCTTCTCCTTTATAGTTTACCATCTCATTTGGGGAGCTATTTTTGTGGTTGTTGATCCTGTACATCAGGGAGTGTGTGTGTAAATTCATACCACATCAGCATCGGAATGTGGCCTTTTGCTTTTAATGCCCATCTCTCATCGCACGACTCAAAATATAAGAAGTAACTCGCACTCATCTGAGACTTAGGAATTTATCACAGTGCCTTGGCACTTGTTTTTAACAGAGAAGACGCATCAACACTTTGAAAGCGACGTATATTTATAGGTTTATTTTGTTACGGGCCGCATCCATAATGTGGAAGTGTGGAAATGCAGATTTGTTGTTACATTATTGGCTTTATTGAAACATTTTCTGGTTCCACTTTATATTAGGTTTCTTTAAATGCTATATATTTAATAATAAAATAATGAATTGTTAGGTACAATGCGCCTATTGTGTTCATGTTGAATTGCAAAACACTTCTGCTGCTATTGAAATAGGATACGGGTAAGGTTAGGTTTAGAGATAGGGTCAGCATTGTAAGTATAGATGTAACTACAGAAATGAATTACAGATGTAATTACACTACAGGATAGCATTTTTTAAATATAAGTGCAAGGTAAAAACATGTATGTACAAAATATGTATGTTTTACCAGATATTAATTTAAATGTAAGTACATAATAGTTAAGGACACTTAATATAAAGTGGGTCCCATTTTCTTAATATCTTCATATAGTGAGAACAAAAAAAACATTATCATAGATTTACATTAAAGGAGGGACCCAAGCTATATCCAGTAACCAAAATATCAATAAAACTGAAGCAATTTATTACATGTAATCTGGATTATGTAATCGGATTCCAAAAATCAAGCACTTGCATTTTGATTGTTACATTTTAATATACTTGTAATCTGACTACAGTTACTTTTTATGGATTATATGATAACATATTATTTGCACAATAGCAATGAATTATTCATAATTTATTGATTCTCTATAATTCTTTATTTTCATCTTTTAAATTTTCCTTTTAAAATTGCCTACTGCTTATGTACATTCAGAAAGTGTTCCAATTTTGTGGACTATTTATTTATTTATTGAATTATTTATTTATTGAATTCAGTTTTTATCTGTAACTTAAATTTGGTCAATATTTTGTCAATTATATTAATGAATAATATTAATAATTAATTATTAATATTATAAATAATAGTAGCTATTAATTATTTGAACACAAAATATTTTTAAATGTATTTATTAAAAACAGTTTAATTATCAGGATACACATTTTTGGTCTTTGTTGTCGTGAACCAAATGTAAATAAATAAATAAATAAATACAACAATAAAATAAAATCTTTTGTTAGCAAACCTTGTTAACAGAAATTTTGTCGACAAAATTAGCACTGCTAGCAACCGGCTAGCATTCCCTGGAAACCACCCATAACATCTCAACATCTTGCCTGCTAGCTTTGCATAGTAGCGCACAACTAATACACTCTCGGAAAAAAAGGTACAAGAACTGTCACTGGAGCTGGTCGCCGTGATTTTGCCAAGTAAGACATGTTCCTGGATCAACATTATTGTCTAAAAATATAGACTTAACCCAATCCCTACCCCTAAACCTAACCTTACCCATAATTTATTCCTAAAATCAGTGGGAAATGATAGCTGATTAACAAGGGTGTACAAGCACCTAACCCTGATTTTAAGCCTAAAATAGACATTTCCTGAAAAGATATATCTAAATTCTGATTGGTTGATTGGAATGTTGTTCCAGGATCAACAAGGATGTTGATCCAGGAACATGTTGTACTTGGTGAAATCACCCTCACCCACTGGAGCAGTACCCTTTCATATGTATCATTTAGGTACTAATTTATACCTTTAAGCTGCTTATATGCACCCTATCGTGATAAATAAAGTACAAAGGTGTATCATTTGAAAAGGTACCGGCGTACCGCCTTGTTACTGTTTTTGATAAGCTTATGTACACCCTGATACATACTGTGTCCATTTCATACTCAAAACGAGCAGACGAATTGTCAGTGCGAGCTATACGAGGGGTCACTCTTCAGGTTCGACAGCTCTTGACAGAGTAGTGGAGGCAGCCTGTAGCTTACAAGCACAGCTGGTGGATACATCAATGGGCCTTAGCTTTTATCGGGGCCAGCAGCTGTCTATAAACAATACTCAGTAACGTCACCCGCACAACTCGGCCCAAGCTGGCAGCTCACTAATTGCCATCTAAACAGGGTGGAAAGAAGGGCAAAGAAAAATACAATGGTGGATCATAACACTCGAAAGCTAATCCTTCGGTCGGCATGCTCTTTCATAGCTGGCATTTGACACCGTCCCTAAAGTCATCCCCGTTGGAAAGACTCTGTTATGAGATCCTTTACGGTTGTGTAAGGGGGTTTCGGAGTGTGCATAACCAACTCGTGGCTGTCGTTTGTAGCGCTGGTTAAGGTGTAGTTAAAAGCACTGTGAGTCAGATGCATGCCGTATTGTTGACGACCAGCGTGCGTTATGGGGATATGATATGGGTGCGAGTGAGGGGGTGTCCAGGCATAGTTGTCCTAGACACAATGATTAGGCCGAAATCTCTGCGGAATGCTGGGGCCTCATTAAAGAGACTAATATAGAGTAGTGCATTTTGGTGCATGTAATGAAATCCTCCATGTTATGTTCCATGAATTAAGAAATGTTAAATGCTGACGGTAGATCTGCAGGAGAGCTCAGGTCATCAGATACCTGGTTGTTTTCAGCATTATCAGTTACAACTAAGCTAACACTTTATATAAAACTCCCTGTCACATGATACACTGTCATTAAATTGGGCAAGAAGTGTACCTTTTGCTTGTTATCGGGCACACCTTTCACACAGAAAAAAAGGGGTTTAAAATTGTACCTTTTGGGGTACAACAGATTGTCCCTGGAGCAGTACCCTTAAAAGAACATATTTGTACCTTTTTTTACCCCTAATATGTACATATTAGTACCTTCGAGTAGTAATACGTACCCTTAAGGTACTAATATGTACCTATTAGGGGTAAAAAAAAAGGTACAAATACTGTATGTCCTTTTAAGAGTACGGCTCCAGGGACAAGCTGTTGTACCCCAAAAGGTACAATTCTGGCCCATAATTTTTCTGTGTGTTGTGTCTTATTCACCTCTTATCTATCCTTAATGTAACAGCATGCACCCTTTAGTGGTAGATAAGGTACAAAGATGTACCTCTGATGGTACTTGCCCAGTGACAAGCTGTTGTACCTCTAAATGTACAATTTTAGGACTTTTTCTGGCAGTTTAGGGCAGTGGTTCTGTTAAAATTTCTGGGCCCCCCTGAACAGCATATTGACCCGGGCCCCCTCGGTAGGTGTCTGCGTCAGTCCCCCTCTCTGATCAGGGCCCTTGGAATCGTCCTAACCTTCCCCCTGTTACGATGCACCTGGTTTAGGGTGTTGTTGGTGTTTACTTTTTGGACCAAGTTGAAAGATCCCACCTCTTTGAAGATACAAGTCTCTATAGGGGCTTTCGCACCGGAAGAAGCTTTTAATAATTCCCATAATTTCATAAATACATGCTTTTTGGCGTGTTCGAATCGCAGGAACTAGGAACGGTTTTAGTTCTAGGAACTCCGTTTGGGGGAACTAAATTAGCTTCTACTTCAGAGTAGGGTCTAAAACAGTTCTATAGGAACCACCAGTGACGTAAGTGAATACTGATTATCCAAACGCATACAAAACACCAGCTAATGGCATTTTTAAAGAACCATGTAAAAATATTTACTCCACGAACACCTGTTGCCTGCAGTATTGTGTTCTTTTCTCAGCCTTGATGATGTAACACTGCAAGTTTTCATAGGAGATTTAGTAGCACACACAGTAGCACACACAGTACAGAACAAGTTGTGGTCCAGATTTTAATGTCTAGTGTTACGAATTTGCTCAAATCCCTAACCCTAGGCAATTCTAATAAGAATGCTTGCCTTAGCAAGTCTCACTACTAAAAATAACATTCAAATGACACCGTTTTCGAATAGTCAAAGTAAACTCAAAAGTACATCTTGAGGTTAATGCTTCACCATACCAACAAATGGAAGAGTTAAATTCAATAACCAAGAATCACTGGTGTTAGACAACCAAGTTTGCATGTTAGAATTGCTACAGCACTGTTCACTTGGCTGTAAAGTTGGTTGAAGGCTCCAGCTCTCTGACGTTGAGTAGAATGTGAGCCGAATGCAAGAGTTGGCCCAGGCCGGGGGGAATGTTTGGGAAGGTAGAGCTCTGGCACTGCTGCCCTGATCACAGGCTCGTGTTTCAGTAGAGATTCTGTGAATAGTGATGATGACGCTTGTACCATATGAAAGTCATCTTGGCCTCATAGCTATTCCATCGACGTGTATTGTGGGGCTTTAAGCTGGCCACTTCCTACTCAAGAGTTTCACTACACCTTGCCTATTAGTGACTATGTAGGCACTAGCTTAAAATGTGTTACGCCTTTTCAAAATTGAGACCCCTCTAAATTGTAAGGAAATTACTTAGCGGTTGTGCCTTTAGTTACTCATTGACTTTGTAACCAACATCCAGTCATACAGTTGAACAAGAGTACAACATACTTCAACAAACTGTCAGTGCCCAAAACTTGTTTCTTATGTTCATTAGCCTCTAAAGTAGTTGGGCAACAGGGATGACACATGATAATGAATGGATTAAAGGTGTACGAAGTGTCATGGTGTGGATGTTTGTTTTTCAGATGGCCGAGGACTTGAACTAGGTGGGTGAAGGGGAATTCAGTAGGACTTTAAATGGAAACTCAACTCTATGAGATACAGGGATGAAACTGAATACTTGTGGATGTGAATAGCTAGAAATGTGGATTGAGAATGGGGTCCATAGCTGCCCTACTTAACTCTGTGTGTGTGTGCTCCTGTGTGTCAGAATCCATGGTGTTCTGTACCCAATTTTTGGCAACCCTGTAAACATGTGCTTTGAAGAGGAGCCCTATAAAAACAACACTAGTGGTCATCAAGGTACATCGTCAGTTTGGCCCACCCAAAGACAAGTTCTGCTGGGAACTTTCATGGGTTATTTTTGTTGCTGTGTTCCTGTTCATCGAGTTTAGATAAATGAGTCCAAGTTGTTGACACAAACATCATGTGCATCAGATGATTGTCAATGTACATCAATTACATCAGTGGTCTAGTCTCGGGTTCACTTATCTGGCCAGATAGAATAACTTTATGATGTCCTCTGTAATGAGCTATGTCAGTCATGCCAATCTTGACCACTGGAGTGGACAAGGCTAGAGGGACTTTGTTCCATATACACCCTCATGATCACTCCAAATAATCCAGAATATTTTAATGAGTTATGTTACATTATAGGTTAGGCATGGGGTCATTCCAAAGGGTGGTACGTGTGAAAGAGAGAGGGGGCTTTCTGTGGGGTCTTTCACCTCTCAATGGTTCCAAAGTGCTTCAAAACTCTTAGACATAAGAACAGAGATGAGGCACATCTTCTTTTAAATTTTACCTGCAATATCAGTACATTACGGAGATACAGATCACAAAGCAGGATGCATATTCTTGTTTTCACGTTCACCTTCATATATCCTTCCTAACATTATGAAAATGTGGTTTAAGTTTGAGTTAGTAACAGCATTTGCATGAACAAGAATACAAAAGAAAAGCAGGAAAATAACTGTTCAAGCTTTCCATCTTTCGATTCTCTCGTAAGATGTTTCTAGCAGTAATGGCCCTCTGCTGGGGCCACTGTCTATCCTTCAACAGTCTGACTAAGATCACAGAACTTCAATATTTTCATAGTGTCCTCTCTTTGATCTCCCTGTGTAAGCTTGAATCCCATGGTGAGAGTCTTGGGGAACACACACAGAGACTCTGCCCTGTGACAACAGAACATTAAAACGTAAGCTCAGGGTTTGGGACCTGGATGGTGACGGGGTGACAGGTGGGAAAACCAGCCTGAAGACACACCGACTCTTGCCAAATTTAGCTACTGGAGGCCAGGAATAAGGAGGTGATGGCACAGAGTGATGTCTCTGTTGCAGTTTGCTGCTGTCACCTCCACGGCTTTGTTGCTTTTGTCTTGGTGGTCCATTTTGCAACATTTTTTGTCACGTGCAAATGGTGGAAGGGTTTGAGATGCATGGTGGCCCAAATGTAGGCTTTAGGTGATGTGAGGAATGTGTACTGCTACCAGTGGCAATTTCACTCAGCAAGATTCACACCTTTGAGTGTCTTAATTGTTTGTCGATGGGATGGAATGCAACGAATTGTGTCAAATGAGTCATTTACTGTATTTTGAAATGACAACTTTTGCTTGGTATTTTTTAAAAACAGAATGCTTGTCCAGTCAACTAAACAAAAACTGAAAATGTACAGTATCTTCCTCAAAGATGGTTGGCACCTTTAGCCTTAAAAGGCTAATTTAAGTATTAACAGTCTGATGCTAAATGGATGCCACATGCATATTGGGAAGAGATTGTGTGAAACAGAAGGTGCTTCTTGCTAATTACTCTAATTTACAGTAATTAGTGAGGTGGGCATATCTCTCCTCCCCCTGGCTTGTTTACTGACGGTCACTAATCGCATGGAAGGAAGAGAATATCTTAAACCTGTCACCTACTGTTTGAAAGACCTGAGATCAAGGTCTTTGATAACATTTGGTACAACCTCTTAACACTGGGTGTGTCCTTAAAGAGACAGTCACCACTGTGTTTGAACTTTACATAAATAATTTTGGGGGCTTTTGTTCTGAAAGGAAATCAGACTTAAATAGTTAACATTGTTAGTTAAATCTAAATAAGTAATACATTAATTTATTATTATTATTTTTAAAATAAGCATTTATTATTTTGGGATGTGTTAATAATTCACGCAAAATGTCACATTCTAAAACATTTTTTTTATTGTTGACATGACGATATAACTCTCAGACTTTCAGATACTCAAACTTTTTTTTTTTCAAATAATGAAATAAATTCAGCTATTGTAAAATTTTCCGTTCTTTTGTTTAGTTGCATCCGATTTTTTCCTTTAGTTTAATTGCACCAATACGTCTTCTTGACATTTTATTACAAATATGACAATAAAAATTTACAATTTATCAGATTTTGTGTCAGTAAATAATATTATATACACATATAATATTTGTTTAAATATTTTAAAATAAAATACATTTGACAAATTTCTCAATGATAATTGATAATGGTAATTATCATTGATAATTGTCATTATCAATGATAAATGCATTGCATCTGGTTGATACATTTTTAATAGGCAATGCATAAAGATTGCAAACCTAATTTTCTCTCCATTCACAATCACCTAAATCATAAACTCTTTACGTCTTAATTCCCTGAGTTCCTGCTATTACTCTCTCAGCATTCATGTGACTTAGTTACTGCTCAAATAATTTAATGCTAATCTGAAGCGTGGCTGTGACAAAAGCTCTGGAATGTGCTTGGTGTGGACAGTTATGAGTCCACCTTGGTGTTTATAGCCAGAGAGATGCAGTTTCCCTCCTAATGCGAGGTGTCGGGACCCCTGTAATACTGCTATCTTAGGTTACACGAGCATGAGGGTGAACTTCACAATAGCCAGTGGGTGCCTTCAGGTTTTGGGGCCTAAAGCCTAAAAATTATTACAGTTATATTTTGACTGAAGTCTAATTCAAAGTCAGTATGAAATTGTTCTAGAAACAGTGTGTGTTCATGCAACCATTTTATTTGGTAAATTGCAACTCAAAAGTAACAATAAAATAACATTTATGGGCTTTAACATATCTGTGGCAGTTTATGTCACAGGATTTGAGTATTATTAAAACAAACAAATTTAAACTATACCATTATAACTGCCTAAATGGATTATTATTAGTCAAGCACAATACATGACACTGTTGTGGAAATGACATTTGTTGATTCAGAAAATGACATAATCCCTCTGTGATGTATGAATGTTGACTGCTGGACAATATTGGAAGACAAAGTTTTAAGTCTGGTCTAAATTTTAAGCCTTATACAGGAACAAAAGTGCAGATAGTGGAAGAAACACTCTTAAATGAGACCTGAATTCAAGATCAACGCCATCTTTGAATTGCAGTTTATCGTAAAGGGCCAGTTCAACCAAAAATTAAAATTCTGTCATCGTTTACTCACCTTCATATTGGTACAGATCTGTAAAATTGGTTAATCTTCAAAACCCAAATTAAGATACATTTCTGTCCAGAAAGTCCAGTTGACCAAAATTAAGGGGGCATTTACTTGACACCATTTTCAACAAAAAATAGAAAACTTTGTATGTGTTTTGGCTGTTCATTTAGGGTTTTGCATTTTGGGGTCTTGAAAATGCAAACTTCCAAGCTTTATAATGGCAGTGAATGGGCGTTGAGATTTTGAAGTCCAATGAAGTGCATCCATCCATCATAAAAAGTACTCCACCCAGCTCCGGAGAGTAAATAAATGCCTCCTGAGGCGAATCGATGCATTTTTGTAAGAAAAATATCCATATTTAAAACTTTATAAACCGAAATCTCTTCCTTTCGTTAACTGCCGTATGCGCGTTCATGAGAGACTGGTGTTCCAGCAGAAAAGCAGTTCTCGAGTTTCATTAAAAATCTCATAATTTGCGTTTCAAAAATAAACCAAAGCTTTATGGGTTTGGATTGACGTGAATGTGAGTAAACAATGACCGAATTTTCATTTTTGAATGAACTGTCCCTTTAAATGTGTAGGTCATATATTACACTACAGCTTGAATTCAGTCCCTTTGGTATGCTGAGGTCTAATAACCCCCATGTCCAAAATGCTAGTTCCCCTCTGGCAAACTCTCAGCTACGCCATCCCCTCATAATTCTCTTTTTGTCAGTACTGCCATTACTGAAAATTTGGCGTGCGTGTGCAACATTATGGACCTTGTCCTATCAGCACTTGCGCCCTCTGCCAAGTCAATCTCCCCAACTGGCCTCGGTCAAACAGAGCAAAAGTGTCTGAAACCAAGTTGCACATTAAAGCACAGAGCTGAACTCTAGAGGCACTACTAAGGTTCCAAGAAGTGAAACAGGAGCTTTTCGCTTTTTCAAAACAACAGTGTACAGACAAAACGGGAATGGAAATGATGTGATTAATGTCCTGAGTAGAACATGCAATGGGTGGACATCGTTTTAGGGGATTTTGAATGCTTTGGCAAAACTACTGTGCATTTCTGACAGCGCCATTTGGATTCTGTAACGCTTCCATTGTTTCTCATTGAATGCCATGCTGCGTGTCTCATCTAAGGGGCTTCCCGACCCGATCCAGACTTCCAAAGCCCCCCTCCTTCCCAGAGAAGTTTTATTATCGTTTCTGAAGAAGTTTGAGAATGTAAACACAATGGGCTACATTCGGTTAGATGAAATTGAATAAGAATGAGACAGTTGGGCTGTTACCAAGCAAATTAAATCAGTATCAAAAAAATTCATCTTTGCAATCCAGACATAAGCTGCACCTGAAGTGGCATTTAGATGTGTTTACACACTGTTTAATGCAGAACATGAATGCATTTAACCTGCAGTTACAAATGCATAATTAATGTTTTGATATATTAAACATAAAACATTGAATACTGATATTTGAAATAATTAAAGAAATGAAAAGATACTTTAAATGTGAAATTAAAACCGCCAGTAGGTGTCAGCGAGTCACTGTTAATAAGTGAGTCATTGCGACTCAACCGAATCATTTAAACAGTTGATTCAATCAGGAACGAAACACTGTCATGTTGCTCAGAGACGCAAAACAGCGCTGTGGCTTTGTTTGGAATTAATTTTGTTGGCAAAATAGTGCAAAAACAGGCAATATGGTGTCTAAAACGTAAGTCTCTTAATAAAACTTCCAGTTTATTGTTGTAAAAAATCAATATCATATTTGTATATGGTCATTTTTGGAGAAAAAAAGGCACTCTTCTGTGTGAACTTGAGTATA